>NW_027063292.1:14928-53622 GCF_032884065.1 Artemia franciscana | reverse complement strand
TAAAAGGAAAAAACTGAAAAATAAGCTAAAATAAAGGTAAAAACCAATAAAAAACTAAAAAAAAACTGAAAAAACTAAAAAAAGGCAAAAACTACAAAAAAAACTAAAAACTAATAAAAAAAGTAAAAAGGCTAAAAAACTAAAAAAACTAAAAAAACTAAAAAAAGGTAAAAAACTAAAAAAAATAAAAAATAAAAAAAAAATAAAAAAAAAGGAAAAAACTGAAAAATAAGCTAAAATAAAGGTAAAAACCAATAAAAAACTAAAAAGAAAAAAAGGAAAAAACTAAAAAAAATTTTCATCTAAAAAACTAAAAAAGGTAAAAACTAAAAGAACTAAAAAAGAAAAAAATAAATGACGAAACTCAAAGAGAAAGCGACCAGGACAAAAGGAATGTTCGATTAGCAATCAACAAAGCACCGGGACACAGGGAGTATAAATGACGACCAGGACATAAGTAAAAAAAAAAACTATCTATATATATAAAAATAAGTTGTCTGTGGATCTGTGGATCGTGGATCAGGTGACGTCACCTGAAAAAACTGGATCAGGTGACGTCAAAACTGGAAAAACCAAAAAAAGGCAAAAACTACAAAAAAAAACCAAAAACTAATAAAAAAAATAAAAAAGCTAAAAAACTAAAAAAACTAAAAAAAGGCAAAAACTACAAAAAAACTAAAAACTAATAAAAAAGCTAAAAAACTAAAAAACTAAAAAAAGGCAAAAACTACAAAAAAAACTAAAAACTAATAAAAAAAATAAAAAAGCTAAAAAACTAAAAAAACTAAAAAAACTAAAAAAAGGTAAAAAACTAAAAAAACTAAAAACTAAAAAAAACTAAAAAAAAGGAAAAAACTGAAAAATAAGCTAAAATAAAGGTAAAAACCAATAAAAAACTAAAAAAAAAAACTGAAAAAACTAAAAAAGGCAAAACCTACAAAAAAACTAAAAACTAATAAAAAAAGTAAAAAAGCTAAAAAACTAAAAAAACTAAAAAAACTAAAAAAACTAAAAAAAGGTAAAAAACTAAAAAAAAATAAAAAATAAAAAAAAAACTAAAAAAAAGGAAAAAACTGAAAAATAAGCTAACATAAAGGTAAAAACCAATAAAAAACTAAAAAGAAAAAAGGAAAAAACTAAAAAAAAATTTTCATCTAAAAAACTAAAAAAAACTAAAAAAGGTAAAAACTAAAAGAACTAAAAAAGAAAAAAATAAATGACGACACTCAAAGAGAAAGCGACCAGGACAAAAGGAATGTTCGATTAGCAATCAACAAAGCACCGGGACACAGGGAGTATAAATGACGACCAGGACATAAGTAAAAAAAAAAAATTAACAAAACTAAAAAGAAGTTAAAAACTACAAAAAAACTAAAAAGAAAAAAAAACTAAAAACTAATAAAAAAACTAAAAAAATCTAAAAATCTAAATAAACTAAAAAAGAAAAACAAAGGAAAAAAATAAAGGAGAAAAACAAAACTAAAAAACGAATGTATATACAGACCGGTACACCGGGATACAAATGACGACCGGGACACAGGGAATATAAATGACGACCGGGACACAGGAACACAACTACAACGGGGACACCGGGGGAAACAGGGGGATATAAATGACGACCGGGACAAAAAAACTAAAAAGAAAAAAAAACTAAAAACTAATAAAAAAACTAAAAAATCTAAAAATCTAAATAAGCTAAAAAAGAAAAAAAAGGAAAAAAATAAAGAAGAAAAACAAAACTAAGAAACGAATGTATATACAGACCGGGACACCGGGATACAAATGACGACCGGGACACAGGGAATATAAATGACGACCGGGACACAGGGACACAACTACAACGGGGACACCGGGGGAAACAGGGGGATGTAAATGACGACCGGGACACCGGGACAGGGAATGGTCGATTAGCAATCACCATCAACAAAGCTCAAGGGCAATCATTAGAATCATGAGGTATAGATCTGAATACAGATTGTTTTCCCATGGACCATTATATGTTGCATGTTCAAGAGTCGGTAAACCTGACAATCTATTTATATGCAAAGACAATGGGACAGCAAAGAATGTTGTATATTCGCAAGTTTTACGTAGTTAAAACCATATATATATATATATATATATATATATATATATATATATATATATATATATATATATATATATATATATATATATATATATATATATATATATATATATATATATATATATATATATATATATATATATATATATATATATATATATTCACAGGTGGGACATAGGGACACAACTACAATGGCGCGTAACTATTATGGCGCGTAACGACTTACGCGCGCGGGGAGGCTTGGGGGGGGCGCGAAGCGCCCCCACCAACTAGGTGTTGGGGTGGCGCGAAGCGCCACCCCAACAGCTAGTATATATATATATATATATATATATATATATATATATATATATATATATATATATATATATATATATATAATATCTTCTATCTATATAAAAATAAGTTGTCTGTGGATCTGTGGATCTGTGGAATATAAATGATGACACAGGGAGTATAAATGACGACCAGGACATAAGTAAAAAAAAGCTAAAAAAACTAAAAAAAGGTAAAAACTACAAAAAACTAAAAGAAAAAAAAACTAAAAACTAATAAAACAAATTAAAAAAACTAAAAAAGAAAAAAAATAAAAAAAGGAAAAAAATGAAAAATAAAGGAGAAAAACAAAACTAAAAAAAATAAAAAGAAAAAAAAATAAAAAGAAAAAAAACTAAAAAAACTAAAAAAAAGTAAAAACCAAAAAAAAATAAAAAGAATAAAAGGGGAAAAATACAAAAATTTAATAAAAAAGCCGAAAAACTAAAAAAACTAAAGAAACTAAAAAAAGCAAAAAAAACTTAAAAAACTAAAAACTAAAAAAAAGAAAAAAAGGAAAAAACTGAAAAATAGAAGAGAAAAAGAAAACTAATAAAATTAAGAATAAAAATAAAAAAAAATAAAAAAGATAAAAACTAAAAAAAAACTAAAAAGAAAAAACGACAAAAAACTAAAAAAGCTAAAAAAAAAGGTAAAAACCAATAAAAAACTAAAAAGAAAAAAAGGTAAAAAACTAAAAAAAATTTTCATCTAAAAAACTAAAAAAACTAAAAAAGGTAAAAACTAAAAGAACTAAAAAAGAAAAAAAAACTAAAAAAAGGAAAAAAACTGAAAAATAAAGGAGAAAAAGAAAACTAAAAAATATAAATAAAAATAAAAAAACTAAAAAGATAAAAACTTCAAAAAAAAACTAAAAAGAAAAAAGAAAAAAAATAAAAAACCTAAAAAAAGGTCAAAACCAATAAAAAAAACTAAAAGGAAAAAAAGGGAAAAAACTAAAAATTTATTTCATCATATACCAATTCAAAAACGAATGTATACCGGGATGACGACCGGGACACAGGGAATATAAATGACACAACTACAACGGGGACGCCGGGGGCACAGGGGGATATAAATGACGACCGGGACACAAGGAATATAAATGACGCCCGGGACGCTCAAAGAGAAATCACAGACTGGGACACCGGGACACAAACGACGACCGGGACACAGGGAATATAAATGACGACCGGGACACAGGGACATAACTACAAAGGGGAAGCCGGGGTGCACAGGGGGATATATAAATGACGATGGCGACTCAGGGAATGGTCGATTAGCAATCAGCATCAACAAAGCTCAAGGGCAATCATTAGAATCATGAGGTATAGATCTGAATACGGATTGTTTTCCCATGGACCATTATATGTTGCATGTTCAAGAGTCGGTAAACCTGACAATCTATTTATATGCACAGACAATGGGACAGCAAAGAATGTTGTATATTCGCAAGTTTTACGTAGTTAAAAACATATATATATATATATATATATATTTATATATATATATATATATATATATATATATATATATATATATATATATATTCTATCTATATTCACAGGTGGGACATAGGGACACAACTACAATGGCGCGTAACTAATATGGCGCGTAACGACTTACGCGCGCGGGGGGGCTTGGGGGGGGCGCGAAGCGCCCCCACCAACTAGGTGTTGGGATGGCGCGAAGCGCCACCCCAACAGCTAGTATATATATATATATATATATATATATATATATATATATATATATATATATATATATATATATATATATATATATATATATATATATATATATATATATATATATATATATATATATACATTTATATATGTATAGATCTATATATATATAAAAATACGTTGTCTGTGAATGTGTGGGTCTGTTTGTCGGGTGACGTCATGTTTGTGTGTTGACTGACGTCACGAAGTTAGTTGTCGTCATTTTTGTTATGACGGTGACGTCATTAAAGATATTTAAGACATGCGTTCACGTAGAAATCTATTAATTTTTACTGTAAAATGACTGATGAACTTACAATGGCAACAGCCGAGGAAAATGCTCAAAGAGTCTATTCCAAAAAACTTGCTGCTGATAGAGAAAGTAAGAAAAGAAAGCGTGCCGAGGAATCAAAAGAACAGCAAGGAAACAGGCTTGAGGCTGATAGAGAAAGTAAGAAAAGAAAGCGTGCTGAGGAATCAAAAGAACAGCAAGGAAACAGGCTTGAGGCTGATAGAGAAAGAAAGAACAGAAAGCGTGCCGAGGAACTACCAGAGTAACGCAAAACCAGACTTGCTGCTAAAGGAAAAAGTGAAAAAAGAAGGCGTGCCGAGGAACTACTAGAGCAACATGAAACCAGACTTGCTGCTAAAAGAGAAAGTGAAAAAAGAAGGCATGCCGAGGAACTACCAGAGCATCATGAAACCACACTTGCTGCTAAAAGAGAAAGTGAAAAAAGAAGGCGTGCCGAGGAATCACAAGAACAGCAAGAAATCAGGCTTGCTGCTGATAGAGAAAGTAAAAAAAGAAAGCGTGCCGAGGAATCAGAGCAACCTGAAAGTTATCGCCTGGCATTAAGGTACAGCCCAGTCGATGATTATAGCTTGAGTAGATGTGTTCAAATCGGGACTATGTCTAAAATTTGTCCCTATTGCAAGGCCTTGAAATTCAATGGTGAAACAATGGGAATGTGTTGCGCCTCAGGAAAAGTTAAACTTCCTCTATTGGCTGCACCACCAGAGCCATTGAAGACTTTCCTTACTGGAACTACGTCAGAATCTAAGCGTTTTTTGTCACAAATCAGAAAATATAACTCATATTTCCAAATGACGTCGTTTGGAGCCCAAATCCAAAATCCAGATCAATTTGTGTCTACTTTCAAAGTAAAAGGGCAAATTTATCATAGAGCAGGGTCCCTTCTACCATTCTCAGGTGAGAATCATAAATTTTTACAATTGTACTTCATCAGTGATAGAAATTCTGAATTGAATGCACGTTGCGAAATTTCTCCCGACGTTGAAAGGACAATCGTTTCCCAATTGCAACATCTTTTCCACGAAAAGAATAATTTAGTGCGTCTGTTCAAAACAGCCATCTATTTGATGCCTACTGATAAGCATAAAATTGTTATTTCCGCTGACGAAACGCCTCCTGGCCAACATCTGCGTAGATACAATGCTCCAACTATCGACGAAGTGACAATCGTTATCGTCGGTGATCAGTTTTTACCTCGAGATATTATTCTTCATAAGCGAAACGCTCAGTTGGTAAGAATTGCTGAAACTCAACAATGCTACGATGCCCTACAATATCCTATCATTTTTTGGGATGGAGCCGACCGCTATCACTTTAATATAAAATTGATGAATCCAGCCACTAACAAAGAAATGAATAAGAAATGCAGTGCAATGCATTATTATTCATATAGACTAATGATTCGGCAGGAAGAAGACATTTATATATTAAAATGCCGACAATTGTTTTACCAATACGTCGTTGATATATATGCAAAAATTGAATCAGAACGTTTGCTATTTATCCGTCTGAATCAGACCAAGCTCCGCTCTGAAAAATACATTCGTTTGCGAGATACAGTTGTGAATGACGGTAATACCACAATTGTTGGAAGATTAATGATTTTACCTTTGGCATATGCTGGCAGTCCCCTTCATATGCATGAATATGCTCAAGATGCTATTGCGTATGTTCGTCTCTATGGTCGTCCAGATTTATTTATTACATTTACTTGTAATCAATATTGGGACGAGATACAGCAGCTTTTACTTCAAGGTCAATCGGCGGTTCATAGACATGACATTACGGCCCGTGTCTTCCGGCAAAAGTTGAAATCTCTGATAAACTACATAGTAAAACTTGAAGTGTTTGTGTCAGTGCGATGCTGGTTGTACTCAGTGGAATGGCAAAAACGAGGTTTGCCACACGCACATATACTAATCTGGCTACATTATAAAATTACTTCTAATGAAATTGATGATGTGATTTCCGCTGAAATACCTGATGAAAATGTCGATAAGGGGTTATATGATTTTGTTGTAAAAAATATGATACATGGACCTTGCGGTGCACTGAACGAAAATTCACCATGCACGGCCAAAGGAAGGTGCACAAAGCAATATCCTTGACTTTTAGTATCCAACACAATTACTGGCAAAGATGGTTACCCACAATATAGAAGAAGATCTACTAAAGATGGCGGTAAAACAGCAATAATAAAGCAGCGTAACGGTACCACCATCCAAGTAGATAACCAGTGAGTTGTTCCATATTCCCCATTATTATCAAAAACATTTAATCCGCACATAAGCGTTGAATATTGTAACTCCGTAAAGGCAATCAAATATATATGTAAATACGTCAACAAAGGCAGTGGACATGGCAGTTTTTGGCTTGCAGTCCGAAATCAAAAATATCGACGAAATCGTACAATATCAGGCTGGAGATACATAAGCAGTAATGAAGCTGTTTGGCAAATTCTTTCATTTCCGATACATGAACGTAGTCCAGCTGTTGTTCACTTAGCGGCATATTTACATAATGGTCAACGCGTTTATTTTTCGGAATCCAACGTGCAACAAAGAGCCCTGAATCCACCGGATACAAAGTTAACTGCATTCTTTTCGCTATGCAAAAATGATTATTTTGCAAAAAAAAACTGCTGTATACTGAATTGCCTTCGTATTACACGTGAAATACTAAAATAAAGTATTTGAACGTTGAAAACAGGGTAAGTCAGTCGACGGCCAACCTACCATCTTCAAAGATACCATGATAGGAAGACTCTACACCGTTCACCGCAATCAACATGAATACTTCTTTCTACGCCTGCTTTTGGTGAATGTACCCGGTCCGACGTCCTCTGAGTATTTGAGAACTGTAAACGGTACTATATATGACACTTACCGTAGTGCATGCCAAGCTCTGAATTTATTGGAGAATGACCAACATTGGGATAACTGCATCAATGACGTGTGCGAAACGTCAACTCCAAGTCAAATTCGTGCATTGTTTGGCATCATTTTAACAACTTGCTCTCCATCAGCTCCTACAGAGCTATGGGAAAAATATAAGTCAAAAATGTCCGAAGATATACTCCATCGAAAACAGTTAGAGACGTCAGATATGACTTTTGCTTTTACATCAGAAATTTATAACTATACTTTAGTTATTATACAAGATTTGTGCGCACGTATGGAAACCAAACCTCTTCAGGATTTGGGAATGCCTTCACCTAACCGTATCGCTGCTGTTTCGACATGTGTAGAATTGGATCGTGAACAAAGTTACAGTACGAGTGATCTATTGTCGTATGTACAAAATAACATTTCCAAGTTAACGTCGGAGCAAAAAGACATTTATGATACGATAATGCATTGTGTCGATAACAACGTTTGAGAAATTTTCTTTTTGGATGCGCCAGGAGGTACTGGTCAAACGTTTGTGATAAAACTTATTCTGGCATCAATTCGATCAAAAAATGATATAGCGTTGGCAATTGCGTCGTCTGGAATAGCCGCAACATTGCTACCTGGTGGAAGAACTGCAGATTTCGCTTTGAAATTGCCTCTGAATTTGCATTCTACAGAAACTCCCACGTGCAATATTTCCAAATCATCTGGGATGGGTAAAGTATTGCAGCAATGCAAACTTATTATTTGGGATGAGTGCACAATGGCACAAAAAAATCGCTCGAGGCTCTGGATCAATGCTTGAAAGATTTGCGAGGGAAGTCGAAACCCTTTGGCAGCACATTAATATTGCTTGCGGGAGATTTCAGGCAAACATTACCTATAATACCTAGATCAGCTCCTGCAGACGAAATGAATGCTTGCCTGAAAAATTCTAATTTATGGGCACACGTAAAAACATTAAAATTAACTACAAATATGCGTGTCCGATTGCAAAACGATGACTCTGGTGAAACATTTTCAGATCAATTGCTGGCGATTGGAAACGGAAAGCTCCCAGTAGACTCAATTTCAGGACGTATACAACTACCTGCTGAATTCTGTAATTTAGTGACGTCCAATAATTAATTGATTGAAAATGTATTTCCGAATATTCTAAACAATTATAAAAATAATAAATGGCTAAGTGAAAGAGCGATTCTTGCACCCAAAAATATAGACGTCCATGAAATCAACAATATTGTTTTGACCAAGATTCGAGACCAGGCAGTCCTTTACAAGTCAGTCGACACAGTTTTGGAACAAAATGAAGCGGTTAATTATCCATCTGAATTTTTAAATTCCGTGGATCTTTCAGGGTTTCCACCACACGTGCTACAACTAAAAATAGGCGTACCAATAATACTTTTAAGAAATATCAACCCACAAAAGCTTTGCAATGGCACGCGACTTGCCGTAAAAAAAAATGGAAAACCTAATAGAGGCCACAATCTTGACAGGGCCTTTTGAGGGTGAGGCTGTTCTTATTCCTCGCATTCCCATGATTCCAACAGATCTGCCTTTTAAATTTTAAAGATTGCAATTCCCAATTCGATTAGCATTTGCAATCACTATTAACAAAGCTCGAGGTCAATCATATATATATATATATATATAAATATATATATATATATATATATATATATATATATATATATATATATATATATATATATATATATATATATATATATATATATATATATATATATATATATATATATATATATATGTATATATATATATATATATATATGTATATATATATATATATATATATATATATATATATATATATATATATATATATATATATATATATATATATATATATATATATATATATATATATATATTTTATTCTCTTCAGTTTGAATGAGCTTACATTCTCATTTCATTCTTTTCGCCAGTCCTGGTTGAACTTCGTTGAAGTAAGGATGCTAGGGCTATTTTAAAAAAAAAATGTTTTAAAAAGTGTTTTTAATTATTCAGTTTTAATCCTCACAATTTGATTTTATATATGTAAATTCTTTTAAAAAAAATTTAAGTTCATTTTAAAAAAATGCAAGTTCTTTTATATATATATATAGTCTCTCTCTTATTCTTGTATTGTGCTGAAGACGGCCCTTGGACATAGGGCCGAAATATCTACAGAAATAATTTCCACTGTCTTGAAATTTTCCCTATTGTCTCTACGTTGTATTTGTTTGTTATGGAAAGGCAGTGTGGTCTTCGTCGCTATTTTACAAACACTCGATTTAAACAATGGACACATTTTATGACTTTTGAACCTTCTTATGGGGCTCTGGGCGACGGGAGACTGGGGAGGGAGGTTCTTTTTATTCCCAAAGACCTAGCTATTGGTTCAAAACTGAACAAAATAGCTATCTCAAAATTTTGATTTGACGAATAAATCCCGCGTGCTGTAAGGAACGAAGCGAAGATAAAGTAAGGTAAAAATTTTCTGAAATTTTTACCATTCCGCATCCTGAGTTTTAAGATCAAAACAGGTCTTGGGAAATAGGAGGTAATTATACTTTACCATTCCGCATCCTGAGTTTTAAGATCAAAACAGGTCTTGGGAAATAGGAGGTAATTATACTCCATTTTTCCTATACTACTGATAAATTTAACAATTTCATATTCTTCTATCTGTTGGGGTGGCGCTTCGTGCCACCCCAACACCTAGTTTGTGGGGGATCTTCCCCCCACCCCAAGCCCCCTCGCGCGCGTAAGTCTTTACGCACTTTATTATTTACACGCCATTGTAGTTGTGTCCCTGTGTCCCTGATTTGAATATAGATCGATATATATATGTTTTTAACTACGTAAAACTTACAACTACAACATTCTTCGCTGTCCCATTGCCTGTGCATATAAATAAATTTTTAGGTTTACCGACTCTTGAACATGCAACATATAATTGTCCATGGGTAAAACAATCCGTATTCAGATCAATACATCATTATTCTAATGATTGCCTTTGAGCTTTGTGGATGGTGATTGCTAATCAAATATTCCCTGTGTCTTTGTAGTCATTTATATATACTCCGTGTGCCCCCCGGTATTCCCGTTGTATTTTTGTCCCTGTGTCCTGGTCTTCATTTTATTCCCTGTGTCCCGGTCGTCATTTGTGTCCCGGAGTCCCAGTCTGTAATTTATCTTTGAGTGACCCGGTCGTCATTTGTACTCCTTGTGTCCCGGTGTCCCAGTCTGTAACATACGACTATAGATCAATTGTATTGTAACTTTGTTGACGATCCCATTCTACATATGTAGAAATAGAAGCATTATGATTCGGTGAAGGCATTACCAAATGTTTGAGAAGTTTGTTTACAATAGATAAGCTCAAATCTTCAATCATAACTAAAGTGTAGTTATAAATTTCTGTTGTGAAGTACAAGGTCATATCTGACCTTTCTAGCCGTATTCGGTGGAGTATTCTCGGCCATTTGCGATTTGAATGTCTCCCATAACTCTGTAGGAGATGAAGGAGAGTAACTTTTGCTGGAAGACACAGGCCGTAATGTCATGTCTATAAACCGGCGATTGTCCAGGTTGTAAAAGGTGCTGTATCTAATCCAAAGATGGATTATATGTAAATGTAATAAATGACGAATCATTAATCTATAGGCATGATATTTCATTGCGCTGCATTTCTTATCCATTTCTTTCTTAGTGGCTCGATCTATCAATTTAGTATTAAAGTGATAGCCGTCGGCTCCATCTCAAAAAAATGATATGATATTGTAGGAAATCGTAGCATCGATGAGTTTAGACAATTCTGGTCAACTGATTTTCTTGCGTAAGAACTGATCACCGACCATAACGATTGCCACTTTGTTGATAGTTGTGAATCAGTAGGCATCACTGCGATTGCTTTTTTGAACAGAAGTACTAAATTACTATTTTATCGGAAAATATGTTGCAACTGGGAAACAATAGTCCTTTCAACGTCGTTTTTTTATCATCGGTATCGCTTTTAAGCTGTTTGGTTTGTTTTACCTTGGCTTGTCTTTCGTCACTATGAAATACATATCGCCGAACCTATCTTTTTTAACTAAAATCTAGTAGGCATTGATGACCTTATCCAAATCAAAATCCCAAACCCAATCATCATCGCTATCATTTTCAGTTTTGATACGTGTCCCAGTGTCCCGGTCTGTAACATACGACAATAGATCAATTGTGTTGTAACTTTTACCACGATCCCATAAAGTGATAGCCGTCGACTCCATCCCACAAATAATAGGATATTGTAGGGCATCGGAGCATCGATGAGCTTAAGCAATTCTTGTCAACTGAGTGTTTCTTCTATAAAGAATATTATCTCGAGGTAAGAACTGATCACCGACCATAACGATTGTCCAATCATCATTAGTATCATTTTCAGTTTTGATACGTTTTGACTCTCGCTGTCCAGGTTGATTTTCATCTAACTACGTGGTTTTGTGTTCTTTAGCCACAAGCCTTTTGGCATAGACTCTTTGAGCAGCTTCCTCGGCTGTTTCTTCTGCCATTGTAGGTTCTTCTGTCATTTTAAGATCTATATTAAAAATTTCTCTTTGAAAGGCTTTCTTATATATACTTCTTATAATGACGTCATATACAAAGCCTTTGACGTCATAACAAACATGAAGTCAGTCGACAAACAACTTTATGACGGCATAATGCTCAATCCTCATAATGACGTCAGTAGAAAAACATGACGTCAGTCAACACACAAACAACTTATTTTTATATATGTAGATTGTAGGGTATGGTAGCATCGATGAATTTCAGCAATTCTTACCAACTGAGCGTTTCGCTTATGAAAAATAATATCTCGAGGTAAAAACTGATCACCCACCATAACGATCGCCACTTCGTCGATAGTTGGAGCATTGTATCTACGCACATTTTCGCCAGTAGGCGTTTTGTCAGCGGAAATAACAATTTCATGCGTATCAGTAGGCATCATATCAATAGCTGTTTTGAACAGATACACTAAATCATTATTTTCGTGGAAAAGATGTTGAAATTGGGAAACGATAGTCCTTTCAACGTCGGCAGACATTTCGCAACGTGCATTCAATTCAGAATTGCTATCACTGATGAAGTATAGTTGCAAAAATGTATGGTTCTCACCTGAGAATGGTAGAAGGGACCCTGCTCTATGATAAATTTGCCCTTTTACTTTGAAAGTAAGCATATATTGATCTTTATTTTCGATTTGGGCACCTATATGTAGCTTATATTTCATAAGTCTCTGATGATAAAAAGTAAAATACTGATCAAAGTAAATTTATAAAGTTACTAGCTGTTGATGTGGCGCTTCGCGCCACACCAACACCTAGTTGGTGGGGGTGCTTCTCACCCCCCCAAGCCCCCCTTCGCGCGCAAGTCGTTACGCGCCATTTTAGTTGTGTCCCTGTGTCCCAATTGTGAATATGTATATATATATATATATATATATATATATATATATATATATATATATATATATATATATATATATATATATATATATATATATATATATATATATATATATATATATATATATATATATATATATATATATGTTTTTAACTACGTAAAACTTGCGAATATACAACATTCTTGGCTGTCCAATTGTCTGTGCATATACAAAGCCTTATATGCTTAGAATGACGTCATATGCAAACGCTCTATTTACAAACAAACAAACATGCATACATACAACTTATTTTTACATAGATAAGATAGATAGATAGATATACATATACAATATAAATTAACTATGTAAAACTTGCGAATATACAATATTCTTCGCTGTCCCATTGTCGGTGCATATAAATAAATTGTCAGGATTACCAACCCTCGAACAAGCAACGTACAATTGTCCATGGGAAAACAATCTGTGTTAAGATCTATACCGCATTTTCCTACTGATTGACCTTGAGCTTTGTTGATGGTGATTGCAAATGCTAATCAAATTGGGAATTGCAATCTTTTAAATTGAAAAGGCAGATCCGTTGGAATCATGGGAATGCGAGGAATAAGAACAGCCTCACCCTCAAAAGGCCCTATCCAGATTGTTGCCTCTATTACGTTTTCCATTGTTGTTTTTTTTACGGCAAGTTGCGTGCCATTGCAAAGCTTTGCTGGGATGATGTTTCGTAACAATATTATTGGTACGCCTATTTTTAGTTGTTGCACGTGTGGTGGAAACCCTGGGATATCCAGGGAATTTGAAAATTCAGATGAATAACAAACCGCTTCATTTGGTCCCAAAACTGTGTCGACTGACTTGTAAAAGACTGCCTGGTCTCGAATCTTGGTCAAAACAATATTGTTGATTTCGTGAACGTCTTTATTCTTGGCTGCCAGAGCTGCTGGTTCACTTAGCCATTTATGATTTTTACAATTTGTTAGAATATTCGGAAATACTTTTTCAACGAATTCATTTTTGGACATCACTAAATTACAGAATTCAGCAGGCAGCTGTATACGTCCTGAAATTGAGTCTAATGGGAGCTTTCCGTTTCCAATTGCCAGCAAATGATCAGAAAATGATTCACCAGAATCATCGTTTTGCAATCAGACACACATATTTGTAAGTAATTTTAATGTCTTTACATGTGCCCATAAATTAAAATTTTTCAGGCAAGGATTCATTTCGTCTGCAGGGGTTGATATAAGTATTATAGGTAATGTTTGCCTGAAATCTCCCGCAAGCAATATTAATGTGCTGCCAAAGGGTTTCGAATTTCCCCGCAAATCTCACAATGATTGCTCCAGAGCCTCGAGCGATTTTTCATGTGCCATTGTGCACTCGTCACAAATAATAAGTTCGCATTGCTGCAATACTTTACCCATCCCAGATGATTTGGAAATATTGCACGAGGGAGTTTCTGTACAATGCAAATTCAGAGGCAATTTCAAAGCGGAATGAGCAGTTCTTCCACCAGGCAGTAACGTTACGGCTATTCCAGACGACACAATTGCCAACGCTATATCAACTTTTGATCGAATTGATGCCAGAATCAGTTTTACTACAAACGTTTTATCAGTACCACCTGGTGCATCCAAAAAGAAGATTTTCCAACGTTGTTATCGACACAATCCTTTATCGTATTATAAATTTCTTTTTGCTCAGACATTAACATAGAAATGTTATTTTGTACATACGACAATAGATCACTGGTGTTGTAACTTTGTTCACGATCCAATTTTACACATGTCAAAACAGCAACGGTACGATTAGGTGAAGGCATCCCCAAATCTTGAAGATGTTTGTTTGCCATACATACGCACAAATCTTCAATAATAACTAAAGTATAGTTATAAATTTCTGATGTAAAATCAAAAGTCATATCTGACGTCTCTAACCGTTTTCGATGGAGTATATCTTCGGACATTTTCGATTTAAATTTCTCCCATAACTCTGTAGGAGCTGAAGGAGAGCAAGTTGTTAGTATGATTCCAAACAATGCACGAATTTAACTTGGAGTTGACGTTTCGCACGCGTCATTGATGCAGTTATTCCACTGTTGGTCATTCTCCAATAAATTCAGAGCTTGGCATGCACTACGGTAAGTGTCATGTATAGTACCATTTACAGTTCTCAAATACTCAAAGGACGTCGGACCAGGTACCTTCACCAGAAGCAGGCGGAGAAAGAAGCCTTCATGTTGATTGGGGTGAATGGTGTAGAGTCTTCCAATCGTGGTATCTTTGAAGATGGTAGGCTGGCCGTCGACTGACTTACACTGTTTTTGACGTTCAAATGATTTATTTTTAGCATTCCACGTGTAATATGAAGGCACTTCAGTATACAGCAGTTTTTTTGCAAAAGAATCATTTTGGCATAACGAAAAGGAAACAGTTAACGTTGTATCTGGTGGATTCAGGGCTCTCTGTTGCACGCTAGATTCTGAAAAATAAGCACCTTGACCATTCTGTAAATGTAACGCTAAGTGAATAACAGATGGACTTTGTTCATGCATCGGAAATGAAAGAATTCGCCAAACAGCTTAATTACTGCTCATGTATCTTCCAGCCTGATATTGTAGGATTTCATCCATATCACTGATATCGGACTGCAAGCCAAAAACTGCCACGTCACTGCCTTTGTTGACGTATTTACATATGTATTTCATTGCCTTCACGGAGTTACACGATTCAACGTTTATGTGTGCATTAAATGTTTTTGATAATAAAGGAGAATATGGAACAACCCACTGGTCTTCTACTTCGATGGTGGTACCGTTGTGCGCCTTTATTATTGCTGTTTTACCACCATCATCAGTACATCTTCTTCTATATTGTGGGTAACCATCATCGCCGGTAATTGTGTTGGGTACTAAAAGTCAAGGATATTGTTTTGTGCACCTTCCTTTGGCCGTACATGGTGATTTTTCATTCAGTGCACCGCAAGGTCCATGTATCATATTTTTTTTACCACAATATCATATAAGCCTTTTTCGATATTTTCGTCAGGTATTTCAGCGGAAAAACATCGTCAATTTTATTAAAAGTAATTTTATCATGTAACCAGATTAGTATATGTGCGTTTGGCAATCCTCGTTTTTGCCATTCCACTGAGTAGATCCAGCATTGCACTGACCCAAACACTTAAGTTTTACTATGTAGTTTATCAGTGATTTCAACTTTTGCCGGAAGACTCGGGCCGTAATGTCATGTCTATGAACCGCCAATTGTCCTTGAAGTAAAATGTGCTGTATATTGTCCCAAGATTGATTACATGTAAATGAAATAAATAAATCTGGACGACCATAGAGACGAACATACGCAATAGCATCTTGAGCATATTCATGCATATGACGGGGACTGCCAGCATATGACGAAGGTAAAATCTTTAATCTTCCAACGTTAGTGTTATTACCGTCATTTAAAACTGCATCTCGCAAATGAGTGTATTGTTCAGAGCGGAGCTTGGTATGATTCAGACACATAAATAGCAAACTTTCTGATTCAATCTATGCATACATATCAATGATGTATCTGTGAAACAATTGACGGCATTTTAAAATATAATTATCTTGATTGTGACGAATCATTAGTCTATAGGAATAATAATTCATTGCGCTGCATTTCTTATCCGTTTGTTTATTAGTGGATGTATCTATCAATTTATTATTAAAGCGATAGCCATCGGCTCCATCCCAAAAAGTGATAGGATATTGTAAGGTTTCGTAGCATGGATGAGTTTCAGCAATTCTTACCAACTGGAAGTTTCGCTTATGAAGAATAATATCTCGAGGTAAAAACTGATCACCGACCATAACGATTGCTTCTTCGTCGATATTTGGAGCATTGTATCTATGCACATGTTTGCCAGTAGGCGTTTTTCAGCGGAAATAACAATTTTATGGGTATTAGTAAGAATCAAATCGATTGCTGTTTTGAACAGCAAGCTGTTTTTTTTCACTGAAAAAAGTTTTGTATGGTATAAAGTTAATATAAAGAAAGCATCGCAAAAACGGGAGAATATAAAGCGTTTTATAATGCGTTTTTGATAATATTGTAATAAATAGTGAGTATTTTTTTTTATTGATTTAACCTGTTTATTTCCTGTGAAAAATTGGAACTCGAGATCTAATAAGTGCGCAATCTATAACCGAGGTGCAGAAATACTTACTGTTCGAGTAATTTGAACTTTGAGCAAGTTAAGGTCAGTCAAGAGAGTCTCAAGCCATCTGAATTTTTGGATTTATTTTTACCCAACTCTTCCAGAACTCTTTGAACAATTGATTTCTATTGAAAGAAAGAATAATCTTTATCCTGAAAATTATTTACCCTCCATTTTCTGTTTCCCCTCACTTCATTTAGATTTTCTATCATCATGCGGTATTCTTGCTTGGTTGAACATAAGCCACTTGCAAATATCCCATATAAAAGGCCTACGAAAAATAACTCATATACAACTGTCCTCGGTAAGTTAAAATAAAAATAGCAAGAGTTTTTTGGTGGAAATTAATGCTGGTGTTCGAAACTAAAGCGACGTCAAGGCTTTGAGTTCCGCTAATAAAAGAAGGAAATTTCAGAAAGGAAAAGTAGCACATGGTACTGAGCAAAGAGCAAATAATTTTCTAATTTTCAGCCGATGATTTTCTCTTTATTCCCAAGGGCTTCTGTGAGCCCTGTGTGTGGTTTGTATATCGTTGTGTCATTTGTATCCAAGATGTAATCCAAGATTCTTTTTCCTTCAATGCATAGTTTTTTACGACAAGCAACTCTCGGAAGCGTTAAATTCGTTAATTCTCGGAAGCGTTCATTAAGCCTTGTTGTAAGGACAATTAGTGGTCCAGACAGGGGCTCAATAGTACAGAATAGTCTTAAAATAGTTTAAAAATACTGCTGAACTCGCTTGTTGACATACTCTTTTCTTGAAAATAAGTGAAAAGCGTTTGATGTCCACGTTTGATCAATAAACTCCATAACACGTGTAACATTTTAAGTTTAGTTTTTCTTATAAATAGAGTCAAGAAAATTGTTCGACAGTTGAAGCGATTTGAGCCTAAATTTTCAAACAGGGAAAGCAAGGAATTTTTAGGCAAAATGATTAATTATGTTTTCAATCAGAAAAATACGAAAAGATTGAACAGTATAAATTAATGGATAAGATTTTACTCAAACAAAAAGCAAACGAGTGAGGGGGAGTCGTTCCCCCAAAAAAGCTTAGAACACACCTTTTTCACATGTTTTCAAAGAACAAAATAAAAATAAAAATGTTAGAATTCTAGAAATTAAATTTCTACAGATTTGTTTCCATTATAGCTTTGCAATATTGAGAGCACTTGAAATAATAATAAAATCGATAATAAATGGTTATTTTTACTCGCTAAACTGTTTTTGTTAGGAATAATTTTTAAAATTTTCATTACTGAGAATGGTTTGCCTTTTGGGGCTCAAAACTTAATTTTCTCCAAAAGGAATGATTAAATTATTTAAAAAAAGATAAAATAAGGGCATAATAATAAATATTCACTTTCATCCTAGTTAAAATATGTATACGAACCATTAAAATTTTACTATCAAAATTTCCGACGTTTTTACAATTTCTCATCCTGACCTTTAAAATCAAAACAGGTCTTGAGTAACAAGAGTTTAATTATAGTCCATCTTTCCTATACTACCGATAAAATGTAATAATTTAATATTTGGTGGATAGTTCGACATGAATATCTAAGTAATTAATTTTATCTTTACTTTTTCTTTTAGTAACGTTTAAATCATACCTTTATCTATTTTTTTTATTTCTTTTCAAGATAAGCTGCTCAAGTGGAGTTTTAATAGTACAAACAAGTCTTAAAATGGGCGCAAAATGTCGCTGAGCCCAGTGGTTATCAAAATTTTATTATTAAATCATAAGAACGTCGTCTAAACCTTGCCAAACTTCAAGAGGGGTCTTAGCAGTATAAACAAGTCTTAAAATGGGTAAAAAATGCTTTTGAGACCACTGGTCGTGTCACTTTTATCCTTCTATCATAAAATGTTGTCTTAACATCGCAAAACTTCAAGTGGGGTTTGAATAGCTCAATAAAGCCTCAAAACGGATAAAAAACACTGTAAAGCCCGTTAGTCGTCTCACTTTTATCGTCAGATCATAAGAACACTGTCTAACCATTGCAAAACTTCAAGTGGGGTATTAATAGCCCAAAAAGTCTTAAAATGGGTTAAAAAAATGCTGCTGAGCCCACAGGTCGTATAACCTTCATCCTAAAAAACAAGTGAAAAGCCTTTGCTGTCCAAGTTTTCTCAACAAACTCCTTGACAAGTCAAACCACTAGGAAATACTGGTGGTGAAACATAAAGTCGTTCGACTCTTCAAGCGATTTGAGCCGTAAATTTTTAAATGGAAAGCCTGGAATGTTTTGGCAAAATAATTCATCACGCCTTCGATCAGAAAAATTCAAAGAGATTGTACAGAATCTATTGAATAGATAAGATTTTACCCAAACGAGAGGCTTATTTACCAGTGAACACTCGCTTCATCAAGAAAAGCTTAGACAATATCTTTTTTTCATGTTTCCATTGAACAAAATAAAAGTAAAAATGTTCTTCCCTGAGATTCGAAATGCACTTCATATTTAGATTAAAAAGAAAAAAAAACTCGATAGTATTTTTGGGTTTTCATTGAACAAAACCGAAAAAAGAAAATTGACGTTACAGTCAAACTGACGTCATTATTGTGGGGATTATTCTGGTTCTTTAAGTTTATACCAATTACTTTCCTTTATAGCCATGCAACTCTGAGAGCATTTGAAATAATAATCAAATCGGGTATAAATGGCAATTTTTCTCGCCAAACTGATGTTGTTAGGAATATTTTTTTTTTTAATTTTGATTGCTGTGAAATGTTTTGCCTCTTTGAGCTCAAAATTTCATTTTCCCCAGATGAAACTATTATTGGGTCTAAAGTCAATATATCCAACAATTTTACAATTTCCTATCCTGAGCTTTTAGATCGGTATTTTGTCAAATTCATTCCAGCAAATTCAGGTGTTTATACGAATCTGACTTCAGATTTGTCCCTCCATTCATGAGTTAAAGCCCCTACTAAATTAAAGGAAAATTCAACTTTCTTAAAACTTGTAACCCTCTCCCCTTCGCCCTATTTGAGATAAGGTTTGTGATACCAGAACTTGATATGAGCCCTGATCTTAGGCATCTTTGATTTAGTTGTGTTGCGAGAGCAACACTTTGGTTTTGTCCCGTTTTTTTTCCTATGCCGCCGATGTCGGCTTATTCCTGGAAACTGGTTAGGGTCTAACCTGTGAGGTTTTTACGTAAAGTGTGGACCTTAGGCCGGATTGATGAATTTGGCATTAAATTTTGGAAAGCTCCGCAGAACTCTTGCCTGGGGCCAAAAAGGATGTTTTTTACTTTTCCATGAGCCAGAGCCTATGGTGTGCAAAATGAAGTGGAGTTATGTAGCCTATGTCAGAGAGGAGTATCTGAAGTTGTGCAACCAAGCTTTCGTTTCATCAAACGGTGTTTCTGCTTTCGAGTGGAAAGCTCCGTTCTAGCAGGCAAGCAGGCAGGCACCACTTTCAAATTGAAGATGGACTAAAATCTATAAACGTTAAAAATATATGCGGCAGTTACCCGGCCCCAGAGCAAAAAAGCGGCATTTTCCCAAGGGTCCGAAAGTGCTGCCATGATTTTCGCTGGGTTTATCATTTGTTTTTTCGGACTTGGGATTGAGGTAGAGACATGTTATCATATATACCTCTTAAACTTTAAAAGTTCTGTCATTGCTAAAGAAATTGGAGCTTATTCTTTGCTCTTTTCTAAGTGCTGACGTTAGCAAGTTGGCCCACGGCAAAATAATCAACTTTTGAACTAAGACAGACATAATTTTTTTTTTCGACGGCAATTGATAACTCTTGATGATCAAAGTATATGTCATCCATTTTTTGATACAAAGATTCCTTCATGAGATATACTAGTTTGAAAGCTTGAAGTGGTTGACAACTTCAGTAGTAGGGTACACACTGAAACCAAAAATAAGCCGATACCAATTGTGAGACATGTGGGGGACTTGTAAGGAAAGGTCAGCTGTTAGCTCATAATCATCTTCGGCAGTGAGGGGTTTGCAAATTTTGCTACTTGTTGTACCTATTATTTGTTTCCAATATTTTTGATGATAAGACAGAGTTGGTTCCAGCGGTAAGATATGCAGGGGACTTGTAAGTAATAATCGTCTGTTAGGCTACAATCATCTTTAGTAAAGAGGGGTTTGTAACTTTTGTTAGTTGGTGTAGCCTACCCATACTCACTGTAACCTATCATAAGGATCGGATCCATATGTAAGGATCGGATGCATTTTCATTTCTTTTCTGCTTTTCGTCAATGTTCCTATTACCTGAACAATTGTCTAGGGTCATGAAACTATTGTCAATAGATGCATTTTGACTTTTTGAACATCTTTTCTCTCTTGCAAAATTACCGCAAACTCACCGTTATGGAGTTATTATATATTTGCACATTAGGGGGGGGGATAAAGCATAGTATATATTAAATACAGCATTCAAGTGTATTGATTCAGAGTTCAAGGTGTGAGGACCTATATTTGGATTGAACCTATCACTAATATTTGGTACATGATTATCGTCTCTACCTGACATATAGCCAATATTTTCATAATAATTAATTCAGTGTCCAAAGAATTATAAATAAGCGGATTATTTTCAGACTTGAGTGAAAATTCCCTTGGGAACAGTGATTTCTCTTATCGATTTTTTCATGAACTATATATGATATAGGTCAGGATTAAGCAGTTGCGAAAATAATTATAATTTCCGATATTATAGACGATTGCGTTAGGATAAAGGTGAGAGGAGAAAAGTAAGCAGAAGGATGGGGGAGAGCTGTTTGCAAGAGCCGTGGTACCCGCCGGGCTTGTCCCTTAAATTGCGGGGACAAGGTAGGCAGCCTCCAACGCTTCCCTTACTTCTCTCGCAAGTGAACCTTCAATCTAGAGAAAATGGGAATTGGCAATTGGTGCGAAAATGAACTTTTCTACAATCCTATCCTGTGCTTTGTACAGAAAAATCTTGCTAAAGGAGTTTCGCCCGATACGATAAAAGAGTACTTGGCCGATTTCTTCGAGTCTTCTTCTTTTGGTGAGACCCGTAAATTACTTTTTTTAAATCTTTTTCCGAATGAAGTCCCATCGAAGCGCGTAGGAGCCAATGCTGCAATAAACTGTGCTTCGGACATTATTTCTTCGCTTGTAAAGTGCGATTCCCAGAACATAAAGCTTCCGGACTTGGTTATCAAATGTCCCAGCGAAGTGCCAATGATCCCTGTCGATGCCTTCAGTACCGTCAGTGCCAAGGTGAATTCTTGCCTTGAACAGCTGCGTGATATTGCATCCAAGGTTACAGAGGGACAGTCTAAGCTTGTAGCCCCTACTCAAAATACAAAAAAACCGTCCTACGCTGTCGTTGTAAGAAACCCACCCCCGGAGCTCAGCGACCCTATCCTTCGCATGAAGAAGCTTGAAACGTTGGATGGTCAACGTTTGAAACGTTGGATGGTCAATGTCTTCAACGGAATCATAAGTCTAAAATCTAAGCCACATAGCAAAAGCTGGGTTGTGATGGTACGCGATAAGCGCTCAGCCGACTCGCTTGCTGAAGCTGTTACTAGCTCCATCCCTAACGTTGGAGCCAGAGTGATTGATAAAAAGCCTTTAGCTGTGGTCCGGGATATACCCCATAATTATTCAAGAGCTGATTTGGAGGCCTCAGTGGAAGGACTTATTAGTGCTAGTCAAATCGGCGACTCTCGTACTTTTCGCCTCGAGTTCGTCGACAAAACCGCTCTGAATGCGGTTCTGGAGTCGGGAATCCGTATTGGATATGAAATTTTTCGCGCTAAGCCCTTTCAATCCATTCCGCGTCGATGCTTTCGCTGTCAAAGTACTGATCACCTGATTGGAGCTTGTCCCAGCTCACCAGCACATCCCAAGTGTTCCAGATGTTCTGGCCCTCATTTGAATTCCAAGGAGAACCCTTGCCAAGCCTCACCAAAATGTGCAAATTGCACTATGGAACACGTGAGTTTTAGCCTGAAATGCAAAGTTCTCCGATCGGCTCTCAACAACGCTAATAAATGAATGCTCAAACTCCGTTTAGCTTTGTTTCCCTTAATATTAATGGTACAAAAGACAAGGATCTACTGATAAGTGAGCTACTTGAAAATGATATTGTGTTTCTACAGGAGCACCTTCTCTCTAAAGTGAATGTTGATAGCCTAAAGCGTTCTTGGACCCATTATACATTCTTGAGAGCCGCCCAAAAAACCCGTGGAAGACCATCAGGAGGTCTGGCCATCTATTTCAGACACAAGGCTCAGCCGATATTATTGCAAAGCGACGCTAACATCTTAGCGATAAAATGTGGTGATACCGCATTTATAAACATTTATTTCCCCTGTAATAAAAAGACTGTGCAGTCATTGTCTAGTTTTTCACAAGCATGTAATCGCCTACGAACACTACTTAGCGACCTTTCAAAACAAAATACCAAATGGGTTCTCGCCGGTGACATGAACACTGACTTATTATCTAATTCCGACCAATCTGAAATCTTTCTCGATTCACTACCTGGAGGATTCCATCTTGCTGATAAAGATCTTCTATTTACTTATATTCACAATCGTGGTGGTCTTACTTCCAACCTTGATCATGTAATTGTGTCAGATTCAACTCTACTTTCATCAATAGTTCATGTGGAAGACTCTAAAATCGACGACGATCATTTACCAATCACGTACCAACTATCTTGCTCCATGGCGACCTCTGTGCAACGTAACTCTCCCAAGTGGTTCTCAAAGTTAAATTGGGAAAATACCAATGTTCCACTTTATGTATTGACATTGTCCCAGTTATTATCATCTATTAAAGTGCCTTTCCACTTATTGCAAACATCTGTATCTACAACTTCAACGCGGATAGATATCAACTCGTATTATCAGCAAATAGTGTTCTGTCTAAAGTCTGCCGCTAAAACAGCTGTACCCTCCGAGTGCGTGCGAACGGGTACTCGCAATCCCTTTTGGAAAGTTGATCCTAAAGTGAAGATAGCTAAACAAAAAGCTAAGTTCTGGCTCCGTAAGTGGATAGCCTGTAATCGTCCTTCTTCTGGTTCAGTACATCAAATAAAACAGAAAACCAAACGAGAGTACAAATATTCCCTGCGTAGAGCGAGACTGAATGCCTGGGATGGTCCTTGTGACAAGAAATCCTAGGATCGTGTTATAAACAGTGTTAAGTGTTCACCTCCAATTAATTCGTCTCTTCGGCTATGTGACTTCGTTTCTCATTATAAAAATATTTTGCTTTCGTTCAATATTAATCTCCAAAATCATTTTACAAAGCTTGTAAACTCAATCCTCCCAATTCGTATCAACCAATCTCAAGTGTTGTCGGTGGAATCTGGTGTTATACTCCGAGCTCTTATGCAAGTGAATAAGTCTGAGTCTCTCGATAGTGATGGTCTTTGCTTCAAGTTTTTTGCTTATGATTGTCCTGAACTGCTGAAGCATTTGCAATTATTGTTTCAGATGTGTTTGGCACAGTCCGTTGTGCCAGATAGTTTTTTGTCCGGTTGTATATCTCCCATAGTCAAGAGGGGTAAGGACCCCAGTGCTTGCTCTAATTATCGTCCTATCACTGTGTCTTGTTTTGTTAGTAAGCTATTTGAATATGTACTGCTACCGGCCATTAACTCCAAGTGCAATTTTACACCCTTCCAGCTTGGTTTTAGAAAAGGTATGGGCTGTTTTCAAGCTCACCATATTGTGGGTCGGCTAATGAAACAAGCTGTTGCTCAAAAAAGTCCCCTGTATTGTTTGACTGTTGACATATCTAGTGCTTTTGATAATGTAATTCATTCAAATGCTTTGTTTTCTCTAGCAGCCTCGGGTGTTAACCTTTCTATTGTTTCCGTGCTTAAGTATTGGTATGCTAATTCTTCAGTTAGGGTGAAGTGGAATGGTACGGTAGGGGAGTATATTCCTGTTAAAAAAGGCGTTAGGCAAGGTGCCGTGTTATCCCCGAGCATTTTTAAATGTGTTTTAGCTTCGTGTCTCCAACGTCTTCAACCGTCAATTTTTTACAATGATAATTTAGGCATTAGTCACGTTGCATATGCAGATGATGTTCTGCTTCTTAGCCGGACAAAAAATAGTCTAATTACCAACTTCTACCGGCTTTCAGCCGCACTAACCACAGTAGGCCTTTCAGTTAATGCCTCCAAATGTAAGTTTTTGTGTTTTGGGAGTCCTCCACCAGCATCACCTCTTTGCTTGGGTTCTTCAACTATACCATGTTCAGCAAGTATTAAATGGTTGGGTCTCTCTTTTTCCACGTCACTTTCGTCTACTTGCTCCGCTATTACGTCCAGCGTGCTGAAAAGTATGCGGGTTGGATACGCGAAAATTTCACCAAATCGTGGTCGGTATAACCGAAATGGACTATGCCGTCTTTATTCTAGTTTTTGTGCCCCTGCTGTTTTTTATCTTTCTGGTTTTGCTTTCCTCCTTCGCAAGAAGGATACAAAGAAAATACGCTCAGGATATTTTAAGTATTGCAAGTATTTGCTGCGTCTGCCTCGGTGGTATCGGAATCATACAGTCGTCTCTAAATTTGACATCGTTGATGCGCCCTCGCGACTGAAACATTTATCTAAAGATATATGTTTTAAAACTCGGCAAATGGTCGGTGTTTTTGACCCTCTTTGGCCATTTTTTGATTGGAGGTAATTTATTTATGTTGTATGTCGTTATGCTGCTATGTTATTTATGTTGTTATGTTTTTGTCTTGTTTTTTCTTTTTTTGTGTGTTTACTCCACAGTTTAATGTACTTTGTGGGTTATAAATAAATTATTATTATTATTATATAGCCCAAATTTGTTTCTAGACTATTACAGATTCGCGATTTCAAATATCCGATCAACGAAAACAGAAATGGTTGCAATTTTATATATGTAAATACATGATATTTAGGCCGGGATAACTCCATAACGGTGAGTTTGCAGTAGTTTTGCAAGAGAGAAAAGATGTTCAAAAAGTTCAAATGCATCTATTAACAATAGTTTCATGATCCTAAACAATTGTTCAGGTAATAGGAACATTACTTTATCAGTTATCTGAGCAGTGTTGCCAGATCTAGCATAATTATGCGGAACGTAGCATAATTAGGAACCAATAGCATCCAAGCATAATCCTCCTTGAGATCTCCTTAATTGTAGCATAATCTAAGACCATGTAGAACAACTCATAACGTCGTATCAATAAAACGAACACCAAAGATGGTTTATCGAATTTTTTCACCAAACTAAAGTAAAATTTTCGGCACAGAGACAGACTACGAATCATCTGGTATTTTTTTGGCTCTGATCCTGTGGTCTATGGTCTATGGCAAAGAAAAGAGCACGCAAAATATTGGAATTTAAAGACATGTTGTGATTTGTTGGATTGGATTGGTAAATAATTTGTAATTATTTTATTGGTAAATAATTGATAATTAATTTTTTTTAGTTTTTATTATTAGTTTTTGTTTTTTTTCTTTTTAGCTTTTTTTGTAGTTTTTACGTTTTTATCTTTTTTAGTTTTTAGTTTTTTACCTTTTTTTAGTTTTTTTAGTTTTTTAGCTTTTTTAGTTTTTTTAGTATTTTCTTTTTAGTTTTTTTTGTAATTTTACCTTTTTTAGTTTTTTTTTCTTCTTTTGTATTAATGCTAAAGCCAAGGTTCGAACCTGGAGCCTCTCGGACCTGGAACCTGGAACAGGAGGCTTTACCTACTCAGCTACTTCGGCTTGGATACATTCGTTTTTGAATTATTATATGATGAAATAATTCAGACGTCATATCTTCGCGCCCCCCCAAGCCCCCCCCCCGCACGCGTAAGTCGTTACGTGCCATATTAGTTACGCGCCATTGTAGTTATGTCCCTGTGTCCCACCTGTGAATATATATATATATATATATATATATATATATATATATATATATATATATATATATATATATATATATATATATATATATATATATATATATATATATATATATATATATATATATATATATATATATATATATATATATGTATTTTTAACTACCTAAAACTTGCGAATATACAACATTCTTGGCTATCCCATTGTCTGTGGATATAAATAGATTGTCAGGTTTACCGACTCTTGAACATGCAATATATGATTGTCCATGGGAAAAACAATCTGTATTCAGATGTATACCTCATTATTCTAATGATTGCCCTTGAGCTTTGTTGATGGTGATTGCTAATCGAACATTCCTTGTGTCCCCGTCGTCATTTATATATCCCCCTGTTCCCCACGGTGTCCCCGTTGTTGTTGTTTCCCTGTGTCCCGGTCGTCATTTGTGTCCTGGTGTCCCAGTCTGTAAATTCTCTTTGATTGTTGCGGTCGTCATTCATATTCCCTGTGTCTCGGTGTCCCGGTCGTCATTTTTGTCCCGGTCGTCATTTGTTTTCCGGTGTCCCGGTCTGTAATTTCTCTTTGAGTGTCCTGGTCGTCATTTATATTCCCTGTGTCCCGGTCGTCATTTGTGTCCCGGAGCTTTGTTGATGGTGATTGCTAATCGAACATTCCTTGTGTCCCGGTCGCCTTCTCTTTGAGTGTCATTTATATTCCCTGTGTCCCAGTGTCTCGTTCGTCATTTGTTTCCCGATGTCCCGGTCTGTAATTTCATCACTCGACAGACACACAAACAGCTTATTTTTATATATGTAGCTTATTCTAATGATTGCCCTTGAGCTTTGTTGATGGTGATTGCTATTCGAACATTCCCTGTGTCCCCGTCGTCATTTATATATCCCCCTGTTCCCCCCGGCGTCCCCGTTGTTGTTGTTTCCCTGTGTGCCGGTTGTCATTTGTGTCCCGGTGTCCCAGTCTGTAATTTCTCTTTGAGTGTCACGGTCGTTATTTATATTCCCTGTGTCCCGGTGTCCCGGTTGTCATTTTTGTCCCGGTGGAAGATGGATGGAATAATTTCAGAAAAACAATTTGTGAAGTTGCTGATGGTGTCCTACGGAAGAGTGCTAAGACAGCAACTAGGAATATTAGTGAAAAAGCTTTAGGTTTAATTGAGAGTAGAAGGGGTTTGTATAAGAATTATCTGAGTGATAGGTTGTTTGGAAACAAAAGGAATGTAAAGAAAGTGGAGAAAGCATTAAAATATGAACTAAGGAGATGTGAAATGGGGGCGATAGATAAAATTGCTGAGGATCTGGGAGATGCGGCTGGACGGCATAATAGTAAAATATTATACTGGCATGTTAAGAAATTGAAAGGGAGTAGCCAATCCGGACTAGTCCCAGTTAAAGATAGAAATGGGGCCACAATTAGTGATAAGGAAAAAGTTAAAGAAAGATGGGTGGAACATTTTGAGAATGTTCTAAACCGAGATACAGTTGCAGGAAAAGATATAGATGAAAATGAAAAAGTTTGTGATACTTTGGATGTGAAGGAAGATTTGTTTAGTGAGGAAGAATTGGCGACAGTACTAGAAGGATTAAAAAATAAGGCCCCAGGTGCTGATAGTATGATTAATGAGTTCCTTAAATATGGTGGCTCTGAGGTTAGGAATAAGCTACTGAAGATTATGAACATGATTTTTGAAAAAGGGGAAGTACTCAATGATTTTAGGAAAACCTTAATTAAACAACTGTATAAGAAAGGTGACAAGAGTGAGTGTCGTAATTATCGAGGTATTAGTCTGGTCTCTGTAGGTAGAAAATTACTGATTAATAGTCGACCATGAGGATGTGTCGACCATGTTTTCACTCTTAGGTTAATAATTGAGAAGTCCCTTCGTTGTCAAACACCTTTGGTCCTTAGTTTTATCGATTATGAGCAAGCTTTCGATTCTGTTGATAGAACAGCGTTAACAAAGGTCTTATCGTTATATGGTATAACAGAAAAATACATTAAAGTGATCTGCGCTATGTACGAGAATAATACTGCTGCGGTTAAGGTAGGAAATGAGGTTAGCAACTGGTTTTGTATTAAATCAGGAGTTAAGCAGGGTTGTGTTCTATCCCCCTTTATATGGATCATTTTGATGGACTTCGTCTTAAGGAGCACAAAAAAGGCGATTGGAGACTATGGAATCAAATGGGGAGGAAGAACACTCCTGGACTTAGATTATGCTGATGATTTAAGCATATTAGATGAAAGTTTGAACAAAATGAATGAATTTTTAGAGGTTTTACGAGTTCAGGGTGCTAAAATAGGCTTGAAAATTAATGTTAAGAAGACTAAGTCACTAAGGCTAGGAATAAGTGAAGATGAACAGGTGACATTAGGTATCGAAAAGATTGATCAGGTTGGGAGCTTCAGTTACCTTCGTAGTATTATTAGTAAAGATGGTGGGAGCAGTGAAGATGTTAAAAGCAGAATAGCTAAAGCTCAGGGTGTTTTTTCACAGTTAAAATAAGTTTGGAAGAATAGAAAGATAAGCCTACAAACCAAGATTAGAATATTGGAAGCTACAGTGATGACAGTGGTCAAATACGGCTCTGAAGCATGGGCACTCCGAAAAGCAGATGAAAATTTACTAGATGTTTTCCAGAAAAATTGCCTACGGATTGTTTTGGGTACCCGGCTGACTGACCGTATTTCAAACAGTAGGTTGTACGAAAAGTGTGGTTCAATCCCGCTTTCTGGGGCTATAATGAAAGAAAGGTTGAGATGGCTAGGCCACGTTCTACGGATGAAGGATGACAGATTACCGAAGATTGTCCTTTTTGGCCAACCGTCTGGGGCTACACGGAAAGCAGGTCGTCCTTGTCTGGGTTGGGAGGATGTCATAAATAAAGATTTAAAGGAAATCGGAACTTCCTGGGAGGGTGTAAAGAGGGCCTCAGGCGGCTTGGTGCTGCAGTGAGTTATTAGTAGTAGTTGTCATTTGTGTTCTGGTGTCCCGGTCTGTAATTTCTCTTTGAGTGTCCCAGTCGTCATTTATATTCCCTGTGTCCCGATCGTAATTTTTGTCCCGGTGCTTTGTTGATGGTGATTGCTAGTCGAACATTCCTTGTGTCCCGGTCGCTTTCTCTTTGAGTGTCCCGGTCGTCATTTATATTCCCTATGTCCCGATGTCCCCGTCGTCATTTTTTTTCCGATGTCCCGGTTTATAATTTCGTCAGTCGACAAACATGACGTCACTCGACAGACACACAGACAACTTATTTTTATATATATAGATTATTTTTATATATATAGAAATATATGTATATATATATATATATATATATATATATATATATATATATATATATATATATATATATATATATATATATATATATATATATATATATATATATATATATATATATATATATATATATATATATATATACATTTATATATGTATAAATGTTTATATATATATATATATATATATATATATATATATATATATATATATATATATATATATATATAATATATTATATATGTAGTATAGTACAGGTAAATATATAGGTGTTATATAGGTAAAGCATAGCATATATTAAATGCATAAACTAACCATTGCTGTATTTAATATATACTATGCTTTATCCCCCCCCCCTAATGTGCAAATATATAATAACTCCATAACGGTGAGTTTGCGGTAATTTTGCAAGAGAGAAAAGATGTTCAAAAAGTCAAAATGCATCTATAGACAATAGTTTCATGACCCTAGACAAAGAAATGAAAATACATCCGATCCTTACATATGGATCCGATGCATCCGATCCTTACGATAGGCTACAGTGAGTATGGGTAGGCTACACCAACTAACAAAAGTTACAAACCCCTCTTTACTAAAGATGATTTTAGCCTAACAGACGATTATTACTTACAAGTCCCCTACATATCTTACCACTGGAACCAACTCTGTCTCATCTGGGTTTCATCTGGAGAAAATGAAATTTTGAGCTCCAAGAGGCAAAACATTTCACAGCAATCAAAATTTAAAAAATTATTCCTAACAAAATCAGTTTGGCGAGAAAAATTGCCATTTATACCCGATTTTATTATTATTTCAAATGCTCTCAGAGTTGCATGGCTATAAAGGAAAGTAATTGGTATAAACTTAAAGAACCAGAATCCCCACAATAATGACGTCAGTTTGACTGTAACATCAATTTTGTTTTTTCGGTTTTGTTCAATGAAAACCCAAAAATACTACCGAGTTTTTTTCTTTTTAATCTAAATATGAAGTGCATTTCGAATTTCAGGGAAGATCATTTTTACTTTTATTTTGTTCAATGGAAACATGAAAAAAGATATTGTCTAAGCTTTTCTTGATGAAGCGACTGCTCACTGGCAAATAAGCCTCTCGTTTGGGTAAAATCTTATCTATTCAATCTATTCTGTACAATCTCTTTGAATTTTTCTGATCGAAGGCGTGATGAATTATTTTGCCAAAACATTCCAGGCTTTCCATTTTAAAATTTACGGCTCAAATCGCTTGAAGAGTCGAACGACTTTATGTTTCACCACTAGTATTTCCTAGTGGTTTAACGTGTCAAGGAGTTTGTTGAGAAAACTTGGACAGCAAAGGCTTTTCACTTGTTTTCTAGGATGAAAGTTATACGACCAGTGGGCTCATCAGCATTTTTTTAACCCATTTTAAGACTTTTTGGGCTATTAAAACCCCACTTGAAGTTTTGCAATGGTTAGACAGTGTTCTTATGATCTGACGATAAAAGTGAGACGACTTACGGGCTTTACAGTGTTTTTTTATCCGTTTTGAGGCTTTATTGAGCTATTCAAACCCCACTTGAAGTTTAGCGATGTTAAGACAACATATTATGATAGAAGGATAAAAGTGAAACAACCAGTGGTCTCAGAAGCATTTTTTACCCATTTCAAGACTTGTTTATACTGCTAAGACCCCTCTTGAAGTTCGGCAAGGTTTAGACGACGTTCTTATGATTTAATAATAAAATTTAGATAACCACTGGGCTCAGCGACATTTTGCGCCCATTTTAAGACTTGTTTGTACTATTAAAGCTCTACTTGAGCAGCATATCTTGAAAACAAATTAAAAAAATAGATAAAGGTATGATTTAAACGTTACCAAAAGAAAAAGTAAAGATAAAATTAATTACTTAGATATTCATGTCGAACTATCCACCAAATATTAAATTATTACATTTTATCGGTAGTATAGGAAAATGGACTATAATTAAACTCTTGTTACTCAAGACCTGTTTTGATTTTAAAGGTCAGGATGAGAAATTGTAAAAACGTCGGAAATTTTGATAGTAAAATTTTAATGGCTCGTATACATATTTTAACTAGGATGAAAGTGAATATGTATTATTATGCCCTTATTTTATCTTTTTAAATAATTTAATCATTCCTTTTGGAGAAAATTAAGTTTTGAGCCCCAAAAGGCAAACCATTCTCAGTAATGAAAATTTTAAAAATTATTCCTAACAAAAACAGTTTAGCGAGTAAAAATAACCATTTACTATCGATTTTATTATTATTTCAAGTGCTCTCAATATTGCAAAGCTATAATGGAAACAAATCTGTATAAATTTAATTTCTACAATTTTAACATTTTTGTTTTTATTTTGTTCTTTGAAAACATGTGAAAAAGGTGTGTTCTAAGCTTTTTTGGGGGAACGGCTCTCCCTGACTCCTTTGCTTTTTTGTTTGAGTAAAATCTTATCCATTAATTGATACTGTTCAATCTTTTCGTATTTTTCTGATTGAAGACATGATTAATCATTTTGCCTAAAAATTCCTTGCTTTCCCTGTTTGAAAATTTGGAATCAAATCGCTTCAACTGTCGAACAATTTTCTTGACTCTATTTATAAGAAAAAATAAACTTAAAATGTTACACCACCAGTATTTCCAAGCGATTCAACGTGTTATGGAGTTTATTGATCAAACGTGGACATCAAACGCTTTTCACTTATTTTCAAGAAAAGAGTATGTCAACAAGTGATTTCAGCAGTATTTTTAAACTATTTTAAGACTATTATGTACTATTGAGCCCCTGTCTGGATCACTAATGGTCCATACAACAAGGCTTAATGAATGCTTCCGAGAATTGACGAATTTAACGCTTCCGAGAGTTGCTAGTCGTAAAAATCTATGCATTGAAGGAAAAAGAATCTTGGATTACATCTTGGATACAAATGAGACAACGATATACAGAACACGCACAGGGCTCACAGAAGCCCTTGGGAATAAAGAGAAAATCATCGGCTGAAAATTAGAAATTATTTGCTCTTTGCTCAGTACCATGTGCTACTTTTTCTTCCTGAAATTTCCTTCTTTATTAGCGGAACTCAAAGCCTTGACGTCGCTTTAGTTTCGAACACCGGCATTAATTTCCACCAAAAAACTCTTGCTATTTTTATTTTAACTTACCGAGGACAGTTGTATATGAGTTATTTTTCGTAGGCCTTTTATATGGGATATTTAAAAGTGGCTTATGTTCAACCAAGCAAGAATACCGCATGATGATAGAAAATCTAAATGAAGTGAGGGGAAACAGAAAATGGAGGGTAAATAATTGTCAGGATAAAGATTATTCTTTCTTTCATGAGAAATCAATTGTTCAAAGAGTTCTGGAAGAGTTGGGTAAAAATAAATCCAAAAATTCAGATGGCTTGAGACTCTCTTGACTGACCTTAACTTGCTCAAAGTTCAAATTACTCAAACAGTAGGTATTTCTGCACCTCTGTTATAGCTTGCATGCTTATTAGATCTCGAGTGCCAATTTGTTACCGGAAAAAACAGGTTAAATCAATAAAAAAGAATATTCACTATAAATTACAATATTATCAAAAATGCATTATAAAACGCTTTATATTCTCCCGTTTTTGCGATGCTTTCTTTATATTACTTTATACCATACAAAACTTTTTTCAGTGAAAAAAACAGCTTTCTGTTCAAAACAGCAATCGATTTGATTCTTACTGATACCCATAAAATTGTTAATACCGCTGAAAAAACGCCTACTGGCGAACATGTGCATAGATACAATGCTCCAAATATCGACGAAGTAGCAATCGTTATGGTCGCTGATCAGTTTTTACCTCGAGATATTATTCTTCATAAGCGAAACGTTCAGTTGGTAAGAATTTCTGAAACTCATCCATGCTACGACGCCCTACAATATCCTATCACTTTTTGGGATGGAGCCGATGGCTATTGCTTTAATAATAAATTGATAGATACATCCACTAATAAACAAACAGATAAGAAATGCAGCGCAATGAATTATTATTCCTATAGACTATGATTCGTCACAATCAAGATAATTATATTTTAAAATGCCGTCAATTGTTTCACCAATACATCATTGATATGTATGCAAAGATTGAATCAGAAAGTTTGCTATTTATGGGTCTGAATCATACCAAGCTCCGCTCTGAACAATACATTCCTTTGCGAGATGCTTTTATAAATGACGGTAATACCACAAACGTTGGAAGATTAAAGATTTTACCTTCGTCATATGCTGGCAGTCCCCGTCATATGCATGAATATGCTCAAGATGCTATTGCGTATGTTCGTCTCTATGGTCGTCCAGATTTATTTATTTCATTTACATATAATCAATCTTGGGACAAGATACTTGGGACATAATGGACAACATTTCTTTTATAACTTTATTAATTTACTTTAATCGGTAAAATTTTAATGGCTGACATAGGCTACGCGCGTGGTGGGCTTGGGGGAGCACGAAGCACCCCCACCAATATATATATATATATATATATATATATATATATATATATATATATATATATATATATATATATATATATATATACTAGCTGTTGGGGTGGCGCTTCGCGCCACCCCAACACCTAGTTGGTGGGGGCGCTTCGCGCCACCCCCCAAGCCCCCCCGCGCGCGTAAGTCGTTACGCGCCATATTAGTTACGCGCCATATTAGTTACGCGCCATTGTAGTTGTGTCCTGTGTCCCACCTGTGAATATAGATAGATTTATATATGTGTTTCAAACTACGTAAAAATTGCGAATATACAACATTCTTGGCTTTCCCATTGTCTGTCCATATACAAAGCCGTATGTACTAATAATGACGTCATATGCAAACGCTCTTTTTACAAACAAACAAACATGCATACACACAACTCGTTTTTATATAGATAGATAGATAGATAGATAGATACAATACAAATTAACTACGTAAAACTTGTGAATATACAACAGTCTTCGCTGTCCCATTGTCTGTGCGTATAAATAGATTGTCAGGTTTACCGACCCTCAAAGATGCAACATACAATTGTACATTGGTAAAGCAATCTGTATTAAGATCTATACCGCATTTTTCTAGTGATTGCCCTTGAGCTTTGTTGATGGTGGTTGCAAATGCTAATCGAATTGGGAATTGCAATCTTTTAAATTGAAAAAGCAGATCCGTTGGAATCATGGGAATGCGAGGAATAAGAACAGCCTCACCCTCATAAGGCCCTGTCAAGATTGTGGCATCTATTAGGTTTTCCATTGTTTTTTTTTACGGCAAGTCGCGTGCCATTGCAAAGCTTTGGTGGGTTGATATTTCTTAAAAGTATTATTGGTACGCATATTTTTAGTTGTAGCAGGTGTGGTGGACACCCTGAAGGATCTATGGAATTTAAAAATTCAGATGGATAATTAACCGCTTCATTTGGTTCCGAAATACAAATTAACTGCGTAAAACTTGCGAATATACAACATTCTTCGCTGTCCAATTCTCGCTGCATATAAATAGATTGTCAGGTTTACCGACCCTCGAACATGCAACGTACAATTGTCCATGGAAAAACAATCAGTATTAAGACCAATACCACATTTTTCTAATGATTGACCTTGAGCTTTGTTAATGGTGATTGCAAATGCTAATCGAATTGGGAATTGCAATCTTTTAAATTGAAAAGGCAGATCTGTTGGAATCATGGGAATGCGAGGAATAAGAACAGCCTCACCCTCAAAAGGCCCTGTCAGGATTGTGGCCTCTATTAGGTTTTCCATTGTTTTTTTTTACGGCAAGTCGAGTGCCATTGCAAAGCTTTGGTGGGTTTATGTTACGTAACAATATTATTGGTACGCCTATTTTTAGTTGTAGCACGTGTGGTGGAAACCCTGAAAGATCTATGGAATTTAAAAATTCAGATGGATAATTAACTGCTTCATTTGGTTCCAAAACTGTGTCGACTGACTTGTAAAGGACTGCCTGGTCTTGAATCTTGGTCAAAACAATATTGTTGATTTCGTGGAGGTCTATATTTTTGGGTGCGAGAATCGCTCTTTCACTTAGCCATTTATTATTTTTATAATTTTTTAGAATATTCGGAAATACTTTTTCAATCAATTCATTTTTGGACGTCACTAAATTACAGAAATCAGCAGGTAGTTGTATACGTCCTGAAATTGAGTCTACTGGGAGCTTTCCGTTTCCCATTGCCAGCAATTGATCTGAAAATGTTTGACCAGTCATCGTTTTGCAATCGGACACGCATATTTGTAGTTAATTTTAATGTTTTTACGTGTGCCCATAAATTAGAATTTTCAGGCAAGCATTCATTTTGTCTGCAGGAGTTGATCTAGGTATTATAGGTAATGTTTGCCTGAAATCTCCCGCAAGCAATATTAAGGTGCTGCCAAAGGGTTTCGACTTCCCTCGCAAATCTTTCAAGCATTGATCCAGAGCCTCGAGCGATTTTTTGTGTGCCATTGTGCACTCATCCCAAATAATAAGTTTGCATTGCTGCAATACTTTACCCATCCCAGATGATTTGGAAATATTGCACGTGGGAGTTTCTGTAGAATGCAAGTTCAGAGGCAATTTCAAAGCAGAATGAGCAGTTCTTCCACCAGGCAGCAATATTGCGGCTATTCCGGACGACGCAATTGCCAACGCTATATCATTTTTAGATCGAATTGTTGCCAGAATCAGTTTTATCACAAACGTTTTACCAGTACCTCCTGGCGCATCCAAAAAGAAAATTTCTCCAACGTTGTTATCGACACAATGCATTATCGTATCATAAATGTCTTTTTGTTCCGACGTTAACTTGGAAATGTTATTTTGTACATACGACAATAGATCACTCGTACTGTAACCTTGTTCACGATCCAATTCTACACATGTCGAAACAGCAGCGATACGGTTAGGTGAAGGCATTCCCAAACCCTGAAGAGGTTTGTTTGCCATACTTATGCAAAAATCTTCGATAACAACTAAAGTGTAGTTATAAATTTCTGGTGTAAAATCAAAAGTCATGTCTGACGTCTCTAAATGTTTTCGATGAAGTATATCTTCGGACATTTTTGACTTATATTTTTCCCATAAATCTGTAGGAGCTGATGGAGAGCAAGTTGTTAAAATGATGCCAAACAATGCACGAATTTGACTTGGGGTTGACGTTTCGCACGCGTCATTGATGCAGTTATCCCAGTGTTGGTCATTCTCCAATAAATTCAGAGCTTGGCATGCACTACGGTAAGTGTCATGTATAGTACCATTTACAGTCCTCAAATACTCAAAGGATGTCGGACCGGGTACATTCACCAAAAGCAGGCGTAGAAAGAAGCATTCATGTTGATTGGGGTGAACGGTGTAGAGTCTTCCTATCGTGGTATCTTTGAAGATGGTAGGTTGGCCGTCGACTGACTTACCCTGTTTTCGACGTTCAAATACTTTATTTTTAGTATTCCACGTGTAATACGAAGGCACTTCAGTATACAGCAATTTTTTCGCAAAAGAATCATTTTTGCAAAGCGAAAAAAAAACTGTTAATGTTGTATCCGGTGGATTCAGGACTTTTTGTTGCACGTTGGTTTCCGTGAAATAAACACGTTGACCATTTTGTAAATGTACCGCTAAGTGAACAACAGCTGGACTACGTTCATGTATCGGAAATGAAAGAATTCGCCAAACAGCTTCATTACTGCTTATGTATCTTCCAGCCTGATATTCTACGATTTCATCGAAATCTTTGATTTCGGACTGCAAGCCAAAAACTGCCATGTCACTGCCTTTGTTAACGTATTTACATATGTATTTGATTGCCTTTACGGAGTTACAGTATTCAACGTTTATGTGTGCATTAAATGTTTTTGATAATAAAGGGGAATATGGAACAACCCACTGGTTATCTACTTCGATGGTGGTACCGTTACGCTTCTTTATTATTGCTGTTTTACCGCCATCTTCAGTAGATCTTCTTCTATATTGTGGGTAACCATCATTGCCAGTAATTGTTTTGGGTACTAAAAGTCGAGGATATTGCTTTGTGCACCTTTCTTTGGCCATGCATGGTGAATATTCATTCAGTGCACCGCAAGGTCCATGTATCATATTTTTTACAATAATATCATGTATCCCCTTATCGACATTTTCATCAGATATTCAGTGGAAAGCACATCATCAATTTCGTTGGAAGTAATTTTTTATGTAGCCAGATTACTATATGTGCGTGTGGCAAACTTCGTTTTTGCCATTCCACTGAGTACATCCAGCATCGCACTGACCCAAACACTTCATGTTTTACAAGGTAGTTTATCAGTGATTTCAACTTTTGCCGGAAGACACGTGCCGTAATGTCATGCCTATGAACCGCCGATTGTCCTTGAAGTAAAAGCTGCAGTATCTCGTCCCAAGATTGATTACATGTAAATGTAATAAATAAATCTGGACGACCATAGAGACGAACATACGCAATAGCATCTTGAGCATATTCATGCATATGACGGGGACTGCCAACATATGACGAAGGTAAAATTGTTAATCTTCCAACGTTTGTGGTATTAC
>NW_027063292.1:0-14828 GCF_032884065.1 Artemia franciscana | reverse complement strand
GTTCAGAGCGGAGCTTGGTCTGATTCAGGCGGATATATAGCAAACGTTCTGATTCAATTTTAGCATACATATCAACCATAAATTGGTGAAACAATTCACGGCATTTTAAAATATAATTTTCTCCATCCTGCCGAATCATTAGTCTATAGGAATAATAATGCATTGCACTGCATTTCTTATTCATTTCTTTGTTAGTGGCTGGATTCATCAATTTAATATTAAAGTGATAGCCGTCGGCTCCATCCCAAAAAATGATAGGATATTGTAGGGCATCGTAGCATCGATGAGTTTCAGCAATTCTTAACAACTGAGCGTTTCGCTTATGTAGAATAATATCTCGAGGTAAAAACTGATCACCGACCATAACGATTGCCACTTCGTCGATAGTCGGAGCATTGTATCTACGCACATGTTGGCCAGGAGGCGCTTTGTCAGCGGAAATAACAATTTTATGAGTATCAGTAGGCATCAAATCGATGGCTGTTTGGAACAGACGCACTAACTTATTATTTTCGTGGAAAAGATGTTGCAATTGGGAAACGATTGTCCTTTCAACGTTGGGAGAAATTTCGCAACGTGCATTCAATTCAGAATTTCTATCACTGATGAAGTACAATTGTAAAAATTTATGATTCTCGCCTGAGAATGGTAGAAGGGACCCTGCTTTATGATAAATTTGCCCTTTTACTTTGAAAGTAGACATAAATTGATCTGGATTTTCGATTTGGGCTCCAAACGACGCCATTTGGAAACATGAGTTGTATTGTCTGATTTTTGACAAAAAACGCTTAGATTCTGACGTAGTTCCAGTAAGGAAAGTCTTCAATGGCTCTGGTGGTGCAGCCAATAGAGGAAGTTTAACTTTTCCTGAGGCGCAACACATTCCCATTGTTTCACCATTGAATTTTAAGGCCTTGCAATAGGGACAAATTTTAGACATTGTCCCGATTTGAACACATCTACTCAAGCTATAATCATCGACTGGGTTGTACCTGAATGCCAGGCGATAACTTTCAGATTGCTCTGATTCCTCGGCACGCTTTCTTTTCTTACTTTCTCTATCAGCAGCAAGCCTGTTTCCCTGCTGGTCTTTTGATTCCTCGGCACGCCTTCTTATTTCACTTTCTCTTTTAGTAGCAAGTCTGCTTCTGCGTTGCTCTAGTAGTTCCTCGGCACGCCTTCTTTTTTCACTTTCTCTTTTAGCAGCAAGTCTGCTTCTGCGTTGCTCTGGTAGTTCCTCGGCATGCTTTCTGTTCTTTCTTTCTCTATCAGCCTCAAGCCTGTTTCCCTGCTGGTCTTTTGATTCCTCGGCACGCCTTCTTTTTTCACTTTCTCTTTTAGCAGCAAGTCTGCTTCTGCGTTGCTCTAGTAGTTCCTCGGCACGCCTTCTTTTTTCACTTTCTCTTTTAGCAGCAAGTCTGCTTTCGCGTTGCTCTGGTAGTTCCTCGGCACGCTTTCTTTTCTGACTTTCTCTATCAGCAGCAAGTTTTTTGGCATAGACTCTTTGAGCATCTTCATCAGTCATTATAAACTTAAGCATTAATAGAATTCTACGCGAACATACGTCTTATATAACTTGAATGACGTCACGCCTTCAAAGCAAAAATGATGGCAACTAATTTCATGACGTCAGCCGAAACATGACGGCGAACATATGTCTTATATAACTTGAATGACGTCACCTTCAAAGCAAAACTGATGGCAACTAATTTCATGACGTCAGCCGAAACATGACGTCACCTGATCCATCCACAGATCCACACACAGACAACTTATTTTTATATATATAGATATATATATATATATATATATATATATATATATATATATATATATATATATATATATATATATATATATATATATATATATATATATATACATAAAAACAAGTTGTTTGTCTGTCTGTCGACTGTCGTCAGACTAGGAAAAAACTGCATCAATTTCATCATATACCAATTCAAAAACGAATGTATTCAAGCCGAAGTAGCTTAGTTGGTAAAGCGTTATGTTCCAGGTTCTAGGTCCGAGAGGTTCCAGGTTCGAACCTTGGCTTTAGCATTAATACAAAAGAAGAAAAAAACTAAAAAAGGTAAAAACTACAAAAAAAAAACTATAAAAAAATAAAGAAAATGGTAAAAAACTAAAAACTAAAAAAGAAAAAAAAAACTAAAGAAAAACAAAAAAAAGGTAAAAACTACCAAAAACTAAAAACTAATAAAAAAAAACTAAAAAAACTAAAAAACTATTAAGAAAAAAAAAATTAAAAAAGAAAAAAAAAATGAAAAATAAAGGAGAAAAAGAAAACTAAAAAAATAAAAATAAAAAAAACTAAAACAGGCAAATGTATTCAAGCCGAAGTAGCTGAGTTGGTAAAGCGCAATGTTCCAGGTTCGAACCTTGGCTTTAGCATTAATACAAAAGAAGAAGAAAAACTAAAAGAGGTAAAAACTACAAAAATAAATAAAAATAAAAAAAATAAAAAAAAGAATAAAAAAAGGTAAAAAGTACAAAAAAACTAAAAAAAGGTAAAAACTACAAAAAAAACTGAAAAGAAACAAAAGCTATAAACTAATAAAAAAACTAAAAAAATTAAAAACTGAAAAAGAAAAAAAAAACTAATAACACTAAAAACTATTAAGAAAAAAAAAATTAAAAAAGAAAAAAAATGAAAAATAAAGGAGAAAAAGAAAACTAAAAAAATAAAAATAAAAAAAAATAAAAAAGGTAAATGTATTCCAGCCGAAGTAGCTGAGTTGGTAAAGCGTTATGTTTCAGGTTCTAGGTCCGAGAGGTTCCAGGTTCGAACCTTGGCTTTAGCATTAATACAAAAGACTGAAAAAGAAAAAAAACTGAAAAAGGGAAAAAAACTGAAAATAAAGGAGAAAAAGAAAACCAAAAAAAATTAAAAAAAAAACTAAAAGAGGTAAAAACTACAATAAAAACTAAAAAGAAAAAAAACTAAAAAAGCTAAAAAAATGGTAAAAACCAAAAAAACTAAAAGGAAAAAAAGGAAAAAAAATTATTTCATCATATACCAATTCAAAAACGAAAGTATATACAGACCGGGACACAGGAAATATAAATGACGACCGGGACACTCAAAGAGAAATTACAGACTGGGACACCGGGACACAAATGACGACTAGGACGTGTGTGTCGACTGACGTCATATTTGTCGACTATAAATGACGACTGAGACACAGGGACACAACTACAGCGGGGACGCCAGGGGGCACAGGGGGGATATATAAATGATGATGGGGACACAGGGAATGTTTGATTGGCAATCACAATCAACAAAGCTCAAGGGCAATCATTAGAATAATGAGGTATAGATCTGAATACGGATTGTTTTTCCCATGAACAATTATATGTTGCATGTTCAAGAGTCGGTAAACCTGGCAATCTATTTATATATACAGACAATGGGACAGCGAAGAATGTTGTATATTCGCAAGTTTTACGTAGTTGAAAACATATCTATATATACAAAAATAAGCTGTCTGTGTGTATGTGTGTGTGTCGAGTGACGTCATGTTTTGTTGATTGACGAAATTACACACCGGGACATCGGGACACAAATGACGACTGGGACACTAGGACATAGGGAATATAAATGACAACCGGGACACTCAAAGAGAAAGCGACCGGGACACAAGGAACGTTTGATTAGCAATCACCATCAACAAAGCACCGGGAAACAAATGACGACCGGGACATAGGGAATATAAATGACGACCAGGACACTCAAAGAGAAATTACAGACCGGGACACCGGAACACAAATGAAGACCGGGACAAAAATGACGACCGGGACACACGGAATATAAATGACGACCGCGACACTCAAAGAGAAATTACAGACTAGGACACCGGGACACAAATGACGACGGGGACACAGGGAAACAACAACAACGGTGACGCCGGGGGGCACAGGCGGATATATAAATGACGACAGGGACACAGGGAATGTTCGATTAGCAATCACCATCAACAAAGCTCAAGGGCAATTGTTAGAATAATGAGGTATAGATCTGAATACAGATTGTTTTTCCAATGGACAATTATATGATGCATGTTCAAGAGTCGGTAAACCTGACAATCTATTTATATGCACAGACAATGGGACAGCCAAGAATGTTGTACATTCGCAATTTTTACGTAGCTAAATATATATATATATATATATATATATATATATATATATATATATATATATATATATATATATATATATATATATATATATATATATATATATATATATATATATATATATATATATATACATTCACAGGTGGGACACAGGGACACAACTACAATGGCGCGTAACGACTTGCGCGCAGGGGGGCTTGAGGGGGGCGCGAAGCGCCCCCACCAACTAGGTGTTGGGGTGGTGCGAAGCGCCACCCTAACAGCTAGTATATATATATATATATACATATATATATATAAATATATATATATATATATATATATATATATATATATATATATATATATATATATATATATATATATATATATATATATATATTATATATATATATATATATATATATATATATATATAAGTTGTCTGTGTGTTATGTCTGTTACGCTTTGTCTGTTACGCCTGATTATATCTTCTATATATATAAACATAAGTTGTATTTATTTTTGTGTTGAGGGTTTGCATATGACGTCTGAAAAATAAAGAAGAAAAAGAAAACAAACTAAAATGTAAAAACTGGGAATTGCATAAATATTTCGAAATATTTTGACAATAGATTAAAGTACTTTGAAAACTTTAAAACAGATACTTAAAATTTTGAGGTTTATTATAAATTGTTGAGCCTTAGCAAGCTTGGCACGTGAAGAGGAATTTTTAGTATAAATCTTAAAATGACAGAAGAAACAGCCTAAATTCCCAGTAAAACCTGGAGATTGCATAAATATTTCGAAATATTTTGACAATAGATTAAATTATATCGAAAACCTTAAAACAGATACTTAAAATTTTTAGGTTTATTATAAATTGTTGAGCTTTAGCAAGCTTGGCATGTGGAGAGGAATTTTTAGTTTAGATCTTAAAATGACAGAAGAAACAGCCGAGGAAGCTGCTCAAATAGTTAATTCAAAGATAAATTTTAGTATAAATCCTACAATGGCAGAGGAAACAGCCGAGGAATCTGCTCAAAGGGTTAATACCAAAAGGCTATAATTGTCCATGGAAAAACAATCTGTATTCAGATTTATACTGCATTTTTTTAATGATTGCCCTTGAGCTTTGTTAATGGTGATTGCTAATCGAATATTCCCTGTGTCCCCGTCGTCATTTATATCTCCCCCCTCTGCCCTTCCGGCGTCCCCGTTGTAGTTCTGTCCCTGTGTCCCGGTCGTCATTTATATATTCTGTGTCCCAGTGTCCCGGTCGTCATTTGTGTCCCGGTGTCTCGGTCTGTAATTTCTCTTTGAGTGTCCCGGTGTGTAATTTCTCTTTGAGTTTCCCGGTCGTCATTTATATTCCTTGTGTCCCGGTGTCCCGATAGTCATTTGTGTCCCGATGTCCCAGTCTGTAACGTCATAAAGTCTTCAATGGCCTTAGTGGTGCAGCCAGTTATGGAAGTTTAACTTTTTCTGAGGCGCAACACATTCCCAATGTTTCTCCATTAAATTTCAAGGCCTTGTAATAGGGACAAATTTTAGACACAGTCCCGATTTGAACACATCTTCTCGAGCTATAATCATCGACTGGGCTGTACCTGAATGCCAGGCGATAATTTTGGCGTCACTCTTGTGATTCTTCGACACGCTTTCTTTTGGCATTATCTCTTTGAGCCGCAAGCCTGTTTTTACGTTGCTCTTGTGATTCCTCGGCATGATTTTTTTCGGTAATTTCTCTTTGAGCCGCAAGCCTGTTTTCACGTTGTGAAAACATTATTACAGTATTACATTTTATTGGTAGTATACGAAAAATAGAATTTTTTTAGACTTTTATTTCCCAAAACCCGTTTTGATCTAAAAGCTCAGGACTGGAAATTGTAAAAATATTGGAAATTTTGACCTAAAATTCAACTACACTTTTCCTCACGACACGCAGGATTGAACTTGCCACCCTTCGATCATCATACGCAGCCTTGCCCACTACGTCAAAGCATGGTTTTATAGATAACATTTCTTTTATAACTTTATCAATTTACTTTAATCCGTAAAATTTTAATGGCTTATGTCAGCTACTTATTTTAACTAGGATGAAAGGGAATACGTATTATGATCCCCTTTTTTTAATCTTTTTTCATAATTTAATAGTTTCTTTTGGAGGAAATTAAGTCATGAGCTCAAAAAGGCAAACCAGTTCATAGCAATCAAAATTTAAAAAAAATATTCCTAACAAAGACAGTTTAGCAAGAAGAAATAGCCATTTGTAACCGATTTTATTATTATTTCAAGTGCTCTACCCCCTCCTCAGCCCCTCGCACTTCACGCTAAAATTGGACTTTTTCACATCTCTAATTTTTAAAACAATAAAACACTGTAGTGTAAAGAGAGAGGTGTTGAGGAGTGGACAACCCCTTTCATATGTGGAACAAATTCTGTTCGTTTTAAGTTTTAATGTCGCTCCTTACTCGCAGTTAAAAAAATTCAATTGATTATGTACAATCTTCTCACATTTTCTGATCGAAGACTTGATTAATTATTTCTACTCAAAATTCCAGGCTAGTGAAGATTCTGCACAATCTTTTCGTATTTTCTGTGATTAATTATTTTGACTCAAAATTCCAGACTTTCCTTGTTTAAAAATTTAAACTCGAAAGATTTTTTTGACTTAAAAAAAAAAAAAACTTAGCATGGTTCAACACCAGTATTTCCCAGTGATTTAACCTGTTAAGGAATATGTTAAGCAAACGTGGACACCAAACGATTTTCACTCATATCCTTTGGTACCAAATGGTTTCTTTCAGTTGGGTGGGTATAAAAAAGAAAAGGACTTGTAAGTCTTCCTATCAAAAGTAGTGTGTATTCACACTGGGAAAATTCGATTGCTTAATAAAGAAGGATGATTCCTTACGACACGCAGGATTGAACCTGCCACCCTTGGATCAGGATGCTCAGCCTTATCCACTGCGTCATCGCAAGGTATTATAAACAACATTTCTTTTATAACTTTATTAATTTACTTTAATCAGTAAAATTCTAATGGCTGACATAGGCTACATATTTTAACTAGGATAAAAGTGAATACGTATTAGGATGCCTTTATTCTTTTTTCGTAATTTAATAATTTCTTCTGGTAGAAAATAAATTTTGAGCTCCAAAGGCAAACCAATTGATAGCAATCAAAAGTCTATATTAATCACTAATTTAGGAAAATAGTCTTCCTTTTCTCCTTCTGTCTCTCTCTTTTTTTATTTCTTTTTTTGTGTGTGTTTGTGCTGTTGCATTGGTGATTTCTCTTTTCATGATATATATATATATATATATATATATATATATATATATATATATATATATATATATATATATATATATATATATATATATCATGAAAAGAGAAATCACCAATGCTACAGTACAAACACACAAAAAAAAAGAAAAAAAAAGAGACAGAAGGAGAAAAGGAAGACTGTTTTCCTAAATTAGTGATTAATATAGACCAGCACTTGAATGAGGCCTTAACCCTACTCATCCATACAATCACATAGGTCAAACAGCATAGCCACACACAATCAACCATAAAGAATAATCCATGGACAGGCAGTCATGTCGTCAATAAGTATAAGTCGTCATTTACCAAACAATAGAAAAAATAATATAGACAAATAATTCAGAGGCAACACCCAACATAAGAGCTCATCAGGAGAATACACTGGCCTATATAGGATTTCGCACTCTAAATTCTCTACCCAGCACAGTGTTGTGGCTACCACAGAATATCCATGGCATCCCCACGTCAGGTATCACCCCCAAAATACATGTCTATGAAAAAAAAACTGCAAATGTAAAACAACCAAGTAAAACCAAAACAAGCTTATCCTGTTAATATATCCCTTCCTTTAGCAACAATAGGTAAACTAAATATTATAAATTTTACCAAATCACAAATATTAACACATTGCGAAAAGCCAGGATGAACTAAACAATTATAGAATTCATCTTTACCATGTGGCTAATTTTTTAGAAAATCCGCTCAATTAGAAACACAATTCAAAATAAATGACGCTGTGACATTTCTCGAACCTCCGAAATTAGTTAAAAATTTCTTTTAAGTATTTCTAGATAATTCTTTTGATATTTATTTAAAAGTTCGTTATAATGAAAACTAAATTTTTTAAATTGCCAAGTTAATTTATTTGCAGAAAAACCTCTTGATATCAATTTTTGGCTTAAGATTTTACATCTATTTTTAAAATCAATATAATTACTACAAATCCTTGCATAACGAAGTAACTGTGAAAAAAACGCTGAATATGTGATATTTCAGTATATATTACTTTCAGGGAATGGGAAACTAATCACTTCAAAATCAAAATCATCCGTTTTATTATACATTTTAAAACTTAATTTATTATTATCACAAATATTAATATTTAAATCTAAGAAATGATCTTCATGACCAGCGCCATGACTAGGCTCAAGAATAAGCTCTGATGGATATATATCCTTAGAAATATCAATGAAATCCTTACATTTTAAGACCAAAATATCATCTAAATATCTTTTATTATTTGACAAAGCATGTTTTAAATTAATTGGATTATACTTATCCATCATATATTTATATTCTAGTTGACTTAAAAACAAGTCAGCTATAAATGGGCTGGCATTCCCCCCCCCCCCCCCCCATGGGAATTCTCATAATTTGCTTGTACAAATCACCCCCAAATCTTATATAAGTATTATATAAAACAAATTCCAATAACTCAAAAATCATATCCAAGCTGTAACATCTCAAGTTAACTGTAGTATTAAAGCAGTTTGTCCATATAGCTTTTTTATTATAAATGTCTATTTTTAAGAACCTTTTACTAGATAAGAGGAAATATTTCTTGATAACAGTTTTTAAATTATCAAACACTACATTAAGTGATAAATTAGTATACATGGTCGCAAAATCGAAAGACTCAATTCTTACTAGCTCAAACTATAATAGTAATATTATATATATACTAGCTGTTGGTGTGGCTTTAGTATAAATCATACAATGGAAGAAGAAACAGCCGAGGAATCTGCACAAAGGGTTAATGCCAAAAGGCTTGCGGCTAAAGAACGCAAAACTGCGCAGTTAGACGAAAATCCATCTGGACAGCGAGAGTAAAAACGTATCGTAACTGAAAATGATAGCGATGATGATTGGGTTTGGGATTTTGACTAGGATAAGGTCATCAATGCCTACCAGATTTTAGTTAAAAAAAACAAAGGTTCGGCGATATGTATTTCATAGTGATGGTAAAAAATAAAGAAAAAGAAAACTGAAAAAAGAAAAAAGGTAAAAAATTAAAAAAAACTAAAAAGAAAAAAAACAAAAAAAAACAAAAAAATTAAAAAAATTAAAAAAAGAAAAAACCTATAAAGAAAAATATAAAAAAATTAAAAAAATTAAAAAAGATAAAAAACTAAAAAGAAAGAAAAACTAAAAAAAGCTAAAAACTAAAAAAAAAAACAAACAAAAACTGGGAATTGCACAAATATTTCAATATATTTTGACAATAGATTAATGTAATTCGAAAACGTTAAAACAGATACCCAAAATATTGGAGGTTTATATAAATTGTTGGAGCTTTAGCATGCTTGGCATGTAGAGATTTATCAAGTGTCAATATTAGAATGAACATTGACAAATCAATAAAAGAAGAAAAATCAAGAAAACAAATCAATAAAAAGAAGAAACTAAAAAACAGAAAAACTGAAAAAAAACTAAGAAAAGAAAAAACTAAAAGAGAAAAAAAAACTAAAAAAGAAACTGTATCTATATATATATAAATCTATATATATAAAAATAAGTTGTATATATGCATGTTTGTTTGTGGGTTTGCATTTAACGTCATTATAAGTATATAAGGCTTTGTATATGACGTCATTATAAGATGAGACTACAGACCGGGACACAGGGAATATAAATGACGACCGGGACACTCGAAGAGGATTTACAGACCGGGACATCGGGACACAAATGACAACCGGGACACCGGGACAGAGGGAATATAATTGACGACCGGGATACTCAAAGAGAAATTACAGACTGGGATACCGGGACACAAATGACGACCGGGACACAGGGAAACAACTACAACGGGGACGCCGGGGGCACAGGGGGATATATAAATGACGACGGGGCACAGGTCATGTATCATGTTTGTGTGTCGGGGACACAGGTCGAGTGACGTCATGTTTGTGTGTCGACTGACGTCATGTTTGTCGACTGACGAAATTACAGACCGGGACATCGGGACACAAATGACGACCGGGACACCAGGACATAGGGAATATAAATGACGACCGGGACACTCAAAGAGAAATTACAGACTGGGACTCCGGGACACAAATGACGACCGGGACACAGGGAAACAACTACAACGGGGACGCCGGGGGGCACGGGGGGATTTATAAATGACAACGGGGACACAGGGAATGTTTGAGTTAAAAACATATATATATATATATATATATATATATATATATATATATATATATATATATATATATATATCTATATATATAAGAATAAGTTGTCTGTCCGTTACGCCAGATTATATCTTCTATATATATAAAAGAAAACAAACTAGAATGTAAAAACTGGAAATTGCATAAAAATTTCGAAATATTTTGACAATAGATTAAAGTAATTCGAAAAAAGAAAAATGGTAAAAGACTTAAAAAACTAAAAAGAAAAAACTATAAAAAAAATTAAAAATTAAAAAAAGAAAAAACCTAAAAAGAAAAACGTAAAAAAATAAAAAAGATAAAAAACTAAAAAAAAAACTAAAAATAGCTAAAAAACTAAAAAAAAGAAAAAACTAAAAAAACTGGGAATTGCACAAATATTTCAATATATTTTGACAATAGATTAAAGTAATTCGAGAACCTTAAAACAGATACCCCAAATTTGAGGTTTAATATAAATTGTCGGAGCTTTAGTATGCTTGGCACGTAAAGATTTTTCCATGTGTCAATGTTAGAATGAACATTGACAAATTGAAGAGAACAAATCAATAAAAAGAAGAAACTAAAAAAAAGGAAAAACTAAAAAAGAAGAAAAAACTAAAGAAGAAACTGTATCTATCTATATATATAAAAATAAGTTGTCTGTGGATCTGTGGATCGTGGATCAGGTGACGTCATGTTTCGGCTGACGTCATGAAATTAGTTGCCATCATTTTTGCTTTGAAGGTGACGTCATTCAAGTTATATAAGACATATGTTCGCGTAGAATTCTATTAATGTTTAAGTTTACAATGACTGATGAAGATGCTCAAAGAGTCTATGCCAAAAAACTTGCTGCTGATAGAGAAGGTCAGAAAAGAAAGCGTGCCGAGGAATCAAAAGAACAGCAAGGAAACAGGCTTGAGGCTAAAGAACGCAAAACCGCGCAGTTAGATGAAGATCCACCTGGACAGCGAGAGTCAAAACATATTAAAACTGAAAATGATAGCGATGATGATTGGGTTTGGGATTTTGACTTGGATAAGGTCATCAATGACTACCAGATTTTAGTTAAAAAAACAAAGGTTCGGCGATATGTATTTCATAGTGAAGCTGAAAAATAAAGAAGAAAAAGAAAACTGAAAAAAGAAAAAAGAGAAATTACAGACTGGGATACCGGGACACAAATGACGACCGGGACACAGGGAATATGAATGACGACCAGGACACAGGTATTTAAGAATATCGTTCAAAGACAAATTTTTAATTGTAAGAAGACCGTTGAAAGAGAAATTTCTAATTGTAAAATGACTGAAAAACCTACAATGGCAACGGTACCACCATCGAAGTAGATAACCAGTGGGTTTACGGCCAACCTACCATCTTCAAAGATACCACGATAGGAAGACTCTACACCGTTCACCCCAATCAACATGAATGCTTCTTTCTACGCCTGCTTTTGGTGAATGTACCCGGTCCGACATCCTTTGAGTATTTGAGAGCTGTAAACGGTACTATACATGACACTTACCGTAGTGCATGCCAAGCTCTGAATTTATTGGAGAATGACCAACACTGGGATAACTGCATCAATGACGCGTGCGAAACGTCAACCCCAAGTCAAATTCGTCCACTTGCTCTCCATCAGCTCCTACAGAGTTATGGGAAAAATATAAGTCAAAAATGTCCGAAGATATACTCCATCGAAAACAGTTAGAGACGTCAGAAATGACTTTTGATTTTACATCAGAAATTTATAACGACACTTTAGTTATTATAGAAGATTTGTGCGTACGTATGGCAAATAAACCTCTTCAGGATTTGGGAATGCCTTCACCTAACCGTATCGCTGCTGTTTCGACATGTGTAGAATTGGATCGTGAACAAAGTTACAGTACGAGTGATCTATTGTCGTATGTACAAAATAACATTTACAAGTTAACGTCGGAACAAAAAGACATTTATGATACGATAGACTCAATTTCAGGGCGTATACAACTACCTGCTGATTTCTGTAGTTTAGTGACGTCCAAAAATGAATTGATTGAAAAAGTATTTCCGAATATTCTAAAAAATTATAAAAATAATAAATGGCTAAGTGAAAGAGCGATTCTCGCACCCAAAAATATAGACGTCCACGAAATCAACAATATTGTATTGACCAAGATTCGAGACCAGGCAGTCCTTTGCAAGTCAGTCGACACAGTTTTGGAACCAAATTTTTAAATTCCATATATCTTTCAGGGTTTCCACCACACGTGCTAGAACTAAAAATAGGCGTACCAATAATACTTTTAAGAAATATCAACCCACCAAAGCTTTGCAATGGCACGCGACTTGCCGTAAAAAAAACAATGGAAAGCCTAATAGAGGCGACAATCTTGACAGGGCCTTTTGAGGGTAAGGCTGTTCTTATTCCTCGCATTCCCATGATTCCAACGGATCTGCCTTTTCAATTTAAAAGATTGCAATTCCCAATTCGATTAGCATTTGCAATCACCATTAACAAAGCTCAAGGTCAATCATTAGAAAAATGTGGTATAGATCTTAATACTGATTGTTTTTCCCATGGACAATTGTACGTTGCATGTTCGAGGGTCGGTAAACCTGACAATCTATTTATATGCAGCGACAATTGGACAGCGAAGAATGTTGTATATTCGCAAGTTTTACGCAGTTAATTTGTATTGTATCCATCTATCTATCTATCTATATAAAAACGAGTTGTGTGTATGCATGTTTGTTTGTTTGTAAAAAGAGCGTTTGCATATGACGTCATTATTAGTGCATACGGCTTTGTATATGCACAGACAATGGGAAAGCCAAGAATGTTGTATATTCGCAATTTTTACGTAGTTTAACTCCTGCAGACGAAATGAATGCTTGCCTGAAAAATTCTAATTTATGGGCACACTTAAAAATATTAAAATTAACTACAAATATGCGTGTCCGATTGCAAAACGATGATTCTGGTCAAACATTTTCAGATCAATTGCTGGCAATTGGAAACGGAAAGCTTCCAGTAGTGGGAAAGCCAAAAATGTTGTATATTCGCAATTTTTACGTAGTTTGAAACACATATATAAATCTATCTATATTCACAGGTGGGACACAGGGACACAACTACAATGGCGCGTAACTAATATGGCGCGTAACGACTTACGCGCGCGGGGGGGCTTGGGGGGCGCGAAGCGCCCCACCAACTAGGTGTTGGGGTGGCGCGAAGCGCCACCCCAACAGCTTATATATATATATATATATATATATATATATATATATATATATATATATATATATATATATATATATATATATATATATATATATATATATCTATATATATAAAAATAAGTTGTCTGTCTGTGGATGTGTGGAATGATGTGTCAGGTGACGTCACCTGAAAAAACTGGATCAGGTGACGTCAAAACTGAAAAAACTAAAAAAAGGCAAAAACTACAAAAAAAACTAAAAACTAATAAAAAAAATAAAAAAGCTAAAAAACTATAAAAACTATGAAGGTAAAAACCAATAAAAAACTAAAAAAAAACTGAAAAAAACTAAAAAAAGGCAAAAACTACAAGAAAAAACTAAAAACTAATAAAAAAAGTAAAAAAGCTAAAAAACTAAAAAAACTAAAAAAAACTAAAAAAAGGTAAAAAACTAAAAAAAATAAAAAATAAAAAAAAACTAAAAAAAAGGAAAAAACTGAAAAATAAGCTAAAATAAAGGTAAAAACCAATAAAAAACTAAAAAGAAAAAAAGGAAAAAACTAATAAATGACGACACTCAAAGAGAAAGCGACCAGGACAAAAGGAATGTTCGATTAGCAATCAACAAAGCACCGGGACACAGGGAGTATAAATGACGACCAGGACATAAGTAAAAAAAAAAAACTATCTATATATATAAAAATAAGTTGTCAAACTAAAAAAAGGCAAAAACTACAAAAAAAACTAAAAACTAATAAAAAAGCTAAAAACTAAAAAAACTAAAAAAAAGGCAAAAACTACAAATAAAACTAAAAACTAATAAAAAAATAAAAAAGCTAAAAAACTAAAAAAACTAAAAAAACTAAAAAAGGTAAAAAACTAAAAAAACTAAAAACTAAAAAAAAACTAAAAAAAAGGAAAAAACTGAAAAATAAGCTAAAATAAAGGTAAAAACCAATAAAAAACTAAAAAAAAAACTGAAAAAACTAAAAAA
>NW_027063291.1:0-38751 GCF_032884065.1 Artemia franciscana | reverse complement strand
TATTTCAAAAGTTTTAGTTTTCGAGGGTAATAGCTATGTATGTTGAAAAAATGAAGATATTAGACTATTTTATGATTGCAAATGGTAAAGAATGTGATTAAAGGCTCTTTTCCTATTTTCAAAAGTTTTAGTTTTCGAGGGTAATAGCTTTGTCTGTGGAAAAAATGAAGATATTAGACAATTTTATGATTGCCACATGGTAAAGAATGTGATTAAAGGCTCTTTCCTATTTCAAAAGTTTTAGTTTTCGAGGGTAATAGCTATGTCTGTGGAAAAAATGAAGATATTAGACTATTTTATGATTGCAAATGGTAAAGAATGTGATTAAAGGCTCTTTTCCTATTTCAAAAGTTTTAGTTTCGAGGGTAATAGCTACGTATGTTGAAAAAATGAAGATATTAGACTATTTTATGATTGCAAATGGTAAAGAATGTGATTAAAGGCTCTTTTCCTATGTCAAAAGTTTTAGTATTCGAGGGTAATAGCTACGTATGATGAAAAAATGAAGATATTAGACTATTTTAAGATTGCACATGGTAAAGAATGTGATTAAAGGCTCTTTTCCTATGTCAAAAGTTTTAGTTTTCGAGGGTAATAGCTAAGTATGTTGAAAAAATGAAGATATTAGACTATTTTATGATTGCACATGGTAAAGAATGTGATTAAAGGCTCTTTTCCTATTTCAAAAATTTTTTTTTCGAGGGTAATAGCTACGTATGTTGAAAAAATGAAGATATTAGGACTATTTTATGATTGCACATGGTAAAGAATGTGATTAAAGGCTCTTTTCCTATTTCAAAAGTTTAGTTTTCGAGGGTAATAGCTAGGTATGTTGAAAAAATGAAGATATTAGACTATTTTATGATTGCAAATGGTAAAGAATGTGATTAAAGGCTCTTTTCCTATTTCAAAAATTTAGTTTTCGAGGGTAATAGCGACGTATGTTGAAAAAAAATGAAGATATTAGACTATTTTATGATTGCAAATGGTAAAGAATGTGATTAAAGGCTCCTTTTCCTATGTCAAAAGTTTTAGTTTCAAGGGTAATAGCTACGTATGTTGAAAAAATGAAGATATTAGACTATTTTATGATTGCAAATGGTAAAGAATATGATTAAAGGCTCTTTTCCTCTTTCAAAAGTTTAGTTTTCGAGGGTAATAGCTATGTATGTTTAAAAAAATGAAGATATTAGACTATTTTACGATTGCAAATGGTAAAGAATGTGATTAAAGGCTCTTTTCCTATGTCAAAAGTTTTAGTTTTCGAGGGTAATAGCTACGTATGTTGAAAAAATGAAGATATTAGACTATTTTATGATTGCAAATGGTAAAGAATGTGATTAAAGGCTCTTTTCCCTATTTCAAAAGTTTTAGTTTTCGAGGGTAATAAGCGACGTATGTTGAAAAAAATGAAGATATTAGACTATTTTATGATTGCAAATGGTAAAGAATGTGATTAAAGGCTCTTTTCCTATGTCAAAAGTTTTAGTTTCAAGGGTAATAGCTACGTATCTTGAAAAAATGAAGATATTAGACTATTTTATGATTGCAAATGGTAAAGAATATGATTAAAGGCTCTTTTCCTCTTCAAAAGTTTTAGTTTTCGAGGGTAATAGCTATGTATGTTGAAAAAATGAAGATATTAGACTATTTTACGATTGCAAATGGTAAAGAATGTGATTAAAGGCTCTTTTCCTATGTCAAAAGTTTAGTTTTCGAGGGTAATAGCTACTTTGTCTGTGGAAAAAAATGAAGATATTAGACTATTTTATGATTGCACATGGTAAAGAATGTGATGAAAGGCTCTTTTTCCCTATTTCAAAAAGTTTTAGTTTTCGAGGGTAATAGCTATGTATGTTTGAAAAAATGAAGATATTAGACTATTTTATGATTGCAATGGTAAAGAATGTGATTAAAGGCTCTTTTCCTATTTCAAAAGTTTTAGTTTTCGAGGGTAATAGCTTTGTCTGTGGAAAAAAATGAAGATATTAGACAATTTTAATGATTGCACATGGTAAAGAATGTGATTAAAGGCTCTTTTCCTATTTCAAAAGTTTTAGTTTTCGAGGGTATTAGCTATGTCTGTGGAAAAAAATGAAGATATTAGACTATTTTATGATTGCAAATGGTAAAGAATGTGATTAAAGGCTCTTTTCCTATTTCAAAAGTTTTAGTTTTCGAGGGTAATAGCTACGTATGTTGAAAAAATGAAGATATTAGACTATTTTATGATTGCAAATGGTAAAGAATGTGATTAAAGGCTCCTTTTCCTATGTCAAAAGTTTTAGTATTCGAGGGTATAGCTACGTATGATGAAAAAATGAAGATATTAGACTATTTTATGATTGCACATGGTAAAGAATGTGATTAAAGGCTCTTTTCCTATGTCAAAAGTTTTAGTTTTCGAGGGTAATAGCTTTTTAGTTTTCGAGGGTAATAGCTACGTATGTTGAAAAAATGAAGATATTAGACTATTTTATGTTTGCAAATGGTAAAGAATGTGATTAAAGGCTCTTTTCCTATTTCAAAAGTTTTAGTTTTCGAGGGTAATAGCGACGTATGTTGAAAAAAATGAAGATATTAGACTATTTTATGATTGCAAATGGTAAAGAATGTGATTAAAGGCTCTTTTCCTATGTCAAAAGTTTTAGTTTCAAGGGTAATAGCTACGTATCTTGAAAAAATGAAGATATTAGACTATTTTATGATTGCAAATGGTAAAGAATATGATTAAAGGCTCTTTTCCTCTTTCAAAAGTTTTAGTTTTCGAGGGTAATAGCTATGTATGTTGAAAAAATGAAGATATTAGACTATTTTACGATTGCAAATGGTAAAGAATGTGATTAAAGGCTCTTTTCCTATGTCAAAAGTTTAGTTTTCGAGGGTAATAGCTTTGTCTGTGGAAAAAATGAAGATATTAGACAATTTTATGATTGCACATGGTAAAGAATGTGATTAAAGGCTCTTTTGCTATTTCAAAAGTTTTAGTTTTCGAGGGTAATAGCTACGTATGTTGAAAAAATGAAGATATTAGACTATTTTATGATTGCAAATGGTAAAGAATGTGATTAAAGGCTCTTTTCCTATTTCAAAAGTTTTAGTTTTCGAGGGTAATAGCTACGTATGTGAAAAAATAAAGATATTAGACTATTTTATGATTGCACATGGTAAAGAATGTGATTAAAGGCTCTTTTCCTATTTCAAAAATTTTATTTTTCGAGGGTAATAGCTACGTATGTTGAAAAAATGAAGATATTAGACTATTTTATGATTGCAAATGGTAAAGAATGTGATTAAAGGCTCTTTTCCTATTTCAAAAGTTTTAGTTTTCGAGGGTAATAGCTACGTATGTTGAAAAAATGAAGATATTAGACTATTTTATGATTGCAAATGGTAAAGAATGTGATATAAAGGCTCTTTTCCTATTTCAAAAGTTTTAGTTTTCGAGGGTAATAGCGACGTATGTTGAAAAAATGAAGATATTAGACTATTTTATGATTGCAAATGGTAAAGAATGTGATTAAAGGCTCTTTTCCTATGTCAAAAGTTTTAGTTTTCGAGGGTAATAGCTACGTATGTTGAAAAAATGAAGATATTAGACTATTTTATGATTGCAATGGTAAAGAATGTGATTAAAGGCTCTTTTCCTATTTCAAAAGTTTTAGTTTTCGAGGGTAATAGCTACGTATGTTGAAAAAATAAAGATATTAGACTATTTTATGATTGCAAATGGTAAAAAATGTGATTAAAGGCTCTTTTCCTATGCACAAGTTTTAGTTTTCGAGGGTAATAGCTACGTATGTTGAAAAAATGAAGATATTAGACTAGTTTATGATTGCAAATGGTAAAGAATGTGATTAAAGGCTCTTTTCCTATGTCAAAAGTTTTAGTTTCGAGGGTAATAGCTACGTATGTTGAAAAAATGAAGATATTAGACTATTTTATGATTGCAAATGGTAAAGAATGTGATTAAAGGCTCTTTTCCTATTTCAAAAGTTTTACTTTTCGAGGGTAATAGCTTTGTCTGTGGAAAAAATGAAGATATTAGACTATTTTATGATTGCACATGGTAAAGAATGTGATGAAAGGCTCTTTTCCTATTTCAAAAGTTTTAGTTTTCGAGGGTAATAGCTATGTATGTTGAAAAAATGAAGATATTAGACTATTTTATGATTGCAAATGGTAAAGAATGTGATTAAAGGCTCTTTTCCTATGTCAAAAGTTTTAGTTTTCGAGGGTAATAGCTACGTATGTTGAAAAAATGAAGATATTAGACTATTTTATGATTGCAAATGGTAAAGAATGTGATTAAAGGCTCTTTTCCTATTTCAAAAGTTTTAGTTTTCGAGAGTAATAGCTATGTCTGTGGAAAAAATGAAGATTTAGACTATTTTATGATTGCACATGGTAAAGAATGTGATTCAAGGCTCTTTTCCTATTTAAAAAGTTTTAGTTTTCGAGGGTAATAGCTTTGTCTGTGGAAAAAATGAAGATATTAGACAATTTTATGATTGCACATGGTAAAGAATGTGATTAAAGGCTCTTTTGCTATTTCAAAAGTTTTAGTTTTCGAGGGTAATAGCTACGTATGTTGAAAAAATGAAGATATTAGACTATTTTATGATTGCAAATGGTAAAGAATGTGATTAAAGGCTCTTTTCCTATTTCAAAAGTTTTAGTTTTTGAGGGTAATAGCTACGTATGTTGAAAAATGAAGATATTAGACTATTTTATGATTGCAAATGGTAAAGAATGTGATTAAAGGCTCTTTTCCTATTTCAAAAGTTTTAGTTTTCGAGGGTAATAGCTATGTATGTTGAAAAAATGAAGATATTAGACTATTTTACGATTGCAAATGGTACGATTGCTACGTATGTTGAAAAAATGAAGATATTAGACTATTTTATGATTGCAAATGGTAAAGAATGTGATTAAAGGCTCTTTTCCTATTTCAAAAGTTTTAGTTTTTGAGGGTAATAGCTACGTATGTTGAAAAATGAAGATATTAGACTATTTTATGATTGCAAATGGTAAAGAATGTGATTAAAGGCTCTTTTCCTATTTCAAAAGTTTTAGTTTTCGAGGGTAATAGCTATGTATGTTGAAAAAATGAAGATATTAGACTATTTTACGATTGCAAATGGTAAAGAATGTGATTAAAGGCTCTTTTCCTATGTCAAAAGTTTTAGTTTTCGAGGGTAATAGCTACGTATGTTGAAAAAATGAAGATATTAGACTATTTTATGATTGCAAATGGTAAAGAATGTAATTAAAGGCTCTTTTCCTATGTCAAAAGTTTTAGTTTTCGAGGGTAATAGCTACGTATGTTGAAAAAATGAAGATATTAGACTATTTTATGATTGCAATGGTAAAGAATGTGATTAAAGGCTCTTTTCCTATTTCAAAAGTTTTAGTTTTCGAGGGTAATAGCTACGTATGTTGAAAAAATAAAGATATTAGACTATTTTATGATTGCAAATGGTAAAAAATGTGATTAAAGGCTCTTTTCCTATGTCACAAGTTTTAGTTTTCGAGGGTAATAGCTACGTATGTTGAAAAAATGAAGATATTAGACTATTTTATGATTGCAAATGGTAAAGAATGTGATTAAAGGCTCTTTTCCTATGTCAAAAGTTTTAGTTTCGAGGGTAATAGCTACGTATGTTGAAAAAATGAAGATATTAGACTATTTTATGATTGCAAATGGTAAAGAATGTGATTAAAGGCTCTTTTCCTATTTCAAAAGTTTTACTTTTCGAGGGTAATAGCTTTGTCTGTGGAAAAAATGAAGATATTAGACTATTTTATGATTGCACATGGTAAAGAATGTGATGAAAGGCTCTTTTCCTATTTCAAAAGTTTTAGTTTTCGAGGGTAATAGCTATGTATGTTGAAAAAATGAAGATATTAGACTATTTTATGATTGCAAATGGTAAAGAATGTGATTAAAGGCTCTTTTCCTATGTCAAAAGTTTTAGTTTTCGAGGGTAATAGCTACGTATGTTGAAAAAATGAAGATATTAGACTATTTTATGATTGCAAATGGTAAAGAATGTGATTAAAGGCTCTTTTCCTATTTCAAAAGTTTTAGTTTTCGAGAGTAATAGCTATGTCTGTGGAAAAAATGAAGATTTTAGACTATTTTATGATTGCACATGGTAAAGAATGTGATTCAAGGCTCTTTTCCTATTTAAAAAGTTTTAGTTTTCGAGGGTAATAGCTTTGTCTGTGGAAAAAATGAAGATATTAGACAATTTTATGATTGCACATGGTAAAGAATGTGATTAAAGGCTCTTTTGCTATTTCAAAAGTTTTAGTTTTCGAGGGTAATAGCTACGTATGTTGAAAAAATGAAGATATTAGACTATTTTATGATTGCAAATGGTAAAGAATGTGATTAAAGGCTCTTTTCCTATTTCAAAAGTTTTAGTTTTTGAGGGTAATAGCTACGTATGTTGAAAAATGAAGATATTAGACTATTTTATGATTGCAAATGGTAAAGAATGTGATTAAAGGCTCTTTTCCTATTTCAAAAGTTTTAGTTTTCGAGGGTAATAGCTATGTCTGTGGAAAAATGAAGATATTAGACAATTTTATGATTGCACATGGTAAAGAATGTGATTAAAGGCTCTTTTCCTATTTCAAAAGTTTTAGTTTTCGAGGGTAATAGCTATGTCTGTGGAAAAATGAAGATATTAGACTATTTTATGATTGCAAATGGTAAAGAATGTGATTAAAGGCTCTTTTCCTATTTCAAAAGTTTCAGTTTTCGAGGGTAATAGCTACGTATGTTGAAAAAATGAAGATATTAGACTATTTTATGATTGCAAATGGTAAACAATGTGATTAAAGGCTCTTTTCCTATGTCAAAAGTTTTAGTTTTCGAGGGTAATAGCTACGTAGGATGAAAAAATGAAGATATTAGACTATTTTATGATTGCACATGGTAAAGAATGTGATTAAAGGCTCTTTTCCTATGTCAAAAGTTTTAGTTTTCGAGGGTAATAGCTAAGTATGTTGAAAAAATGAAGATATTAGACTATTTTATGATTGCACATGGTAAAGAATGTGATTAAAGGCTCTTTTCCTATTTCAAAAATTTTATTTTTCGAGGGTAATAGCTACGTATGTTGAAAAAATGAAGATATTAGACTATTTTATGATTGCAAATGGTAAAGAATGTGATTAAAGGGTCTTTTCCTATTTCAAAAGTTTTAGTTTTCGAGGGTAATAGCTACGTATGTTGAAAAAATGAAGATATTAGACTATTTTATGATTGCAAATGGTAAAGAATGTGATTAAAGGCTCTTTTCCTATTTCAAAAGTTTTAGTTTTCGAGGGTAATAGCGACGTATGTTGAAAAAAATGAAGATATTAGACTATTTTATGATTGCAAATGGTAAAGAATGTGATTAAAGGCTCTTTTCCTATGTCAAAAGTTTTAGTTTCGAGGGTAATAGCTACGTATGTTGAAAAAATGAAGATATTAGACTATTTTATGATTGCAAATGGTAAAGAATATGATTAAAGGCTCTTTTCCTATTTCAAAAGTTTTAGTTTTCGATGGTAATAGCTACGTATGTTGAAAAAATGAAGATATTAGACTATTTTATGATTGCAAATGGTAAAGAATGTGATTAAAGGCTCTTTTCCTATGTCAAAAGTTTTAGTTTTCGAGGGTAATAGCTACGTATGTTGAAAAAATGAAGATATTAGACTATTTTACGATTGCAAATGGTAAAGAATGTGATTAAAGGCTCTTTTCCTATGTCAAAAGTTTTAGTTTTCGAGAGTAATAGCTACGTATGTTGAAAAAATGAAGATATTAGACTATTTTATGATTGCAATGGTAAAGAATGTGATTAAAGGCTCTTTTCCTATTTCAAAAGTTTTAGTTTTCGAGGGTAATAGCTACGTATGTTGAAAAAATAAAGATATTAGACTATTTTATGATTGCAAATGGTAAAGAATGTAATTAAAGGCTCTTTTCCTATGTCAAAAGTTTTAGTTTTCGAGAGTAATAGCTACGTATGTTGAAAAAATGAAGATATTAGACTATTTTATGATTGCAATGGTAAAGAATGTGATTAAAGGCTCTTTTCCTATTTCAAAAGTTTTAGTTTTCGAGGGTAATAGCTACGTATGTTGAAAAAATAAAGATATTAGACTATTTTATGATTGCAAATGGTAAAGAATGTGATTAAAGGCTCTTTTCCTATGTCACAAGTTTTAGTTTTCGAGGGTAATAGCTACGTATGTTGAAAAAATGAAGATATTAGACTATTTTATGATTGCAAATGGTAAAAAATGTGATTAAAGGCTCTTTTCCTATGTCAAAAGTTTTAGTTTCGAGGGTAATAGCTACGTATGTTGAAAAAATGAAGATATTAGACTATTTTATGATTACAATTGGTAAAGAATGTGATTAAAGGCTCTTTTCCTATTTCAAAAGTTTTAGTTTTCGAGGGTAATAGCTATGTCTGTGGAAAAAATGAAGATTTTAGACTATTTTATGATTGCACATGGTAAAGAATGTGATTAAAGGCTCTTTTCCTATTTAAAAAGTTTTAGTTTTCGAGGGTAATAGCTTTGTCTGTGGAAAAAATGAAGATATTAGACAATTTTATGATTGCACATGGTAAAGAATGTGATTAAAGGATCTTTTGCTATGTCAAAAGTTTTAGTTTTCGAGGGTAATAGCTACGTATGATGAAAAAATGAAGATATTAGACTATTTTATGATTGCACATGGTAAAGAATGTGATTAAAGGCTCTTTTCCTATGTCAAAAGTTTTAGTTTTCGAGGGTAATAATTAAGTATGTTGAAAAAATGAAGATATTAGACTATTTTATGATTGCACATGGTAAAGAATGTGATTAAAGGCTCTTTTCCTATTTCAAAAATTTTATTTTTCGAGGGTAATAGCTACGTATGTTGAAAAAATGAAGATATTAGACTATTTTATGATTGCAAATGGTAAAGAATGTGATTAAAGGCTCATTTCCTATTTCAAAAGTTTTAGTTTTCGAGGGTAATAGCTACGTATGTTGAAAAAATGAAGATATTAGACTATTTTATTATTGCAAATGGTAAAGAATGTGATTAAAGGCTCTTTTCCTATTTCAAAAGTTTTAGTTTTCGAGGGTAATAGCGACGTATGTTGAAAAAAATGAAGATATTAGACTATTTTATGATTGTAAATGGTAAAGAATGTGATTAAAGGCTCTTTTCCTATGTCAAAAGTTTTAGTTTCGAGGGTAATAGCTACGTATGTTGAAAAAATGAAGATATTAGACTATTTTATGATTGCAAATGGTAAAGAATATGATTAAAGGCTCTTTTCCTATTTCAAAAGTTTTAGTTTTCGAGGGTAATAGCTATGTCTGTGGAAAAAATGAAGATATTAGACTATTTTATGATTGCAAATGGTAAAGAATGTGATTAAAGGCTCTTTTCCTATGTTCAAAGTTTTTGTTTTCGAGGGTAATAGCTACGTATGTTGAAAAAATGAAGATATTAGACTGTTTTATGATTGCAAATGGTAAAGAATGTGATTAAAGGCTCTTTTCCTATTTCAAAAGTTTTAGTTTTCGAGGATAATAGCTACGTATGTTGAAAAAATGAAGATATTAGACTATTTTATGATTGCAAATGGTAAAGAATGTGATTAAAGGCTCTTTTCCTATTTCAAAAGTTTTAGTTTTCGAGGGTAATAGCTACGTATGTTGAAAAAATGAAGATATTAGACTATTTTATTATTGCAAATGGTAAAGAATGTGATTAAAGGCTCTTTTCCTATTTCAAAAGTTTTAGTTTTCGAGGGTAATAGCTTTGTCTGTGGAAAAAATGAAGATATTAGACTATTTTATGATTGCAAATGGTAAAGAATGTGATTAAAGGCTCTTTTTCTATTTCAAAAGTTTTAGTTTTCGAGGGTAATAGCTACGTATGTTGAAAAAATGAAGATATTAGACTATTTTATGATTGCAAATGGTAAAGAATGTGATTAAAGGCTCTTTTCCTATGTCAAAAGTTTTAGTTTCGAGGGTAATAGCTACGTATGTTGAAAAAATGAAGATATTAGACTATTTTATGATTGCAAATGGTAAAGAATATGTTTAAAGGCTCTTTTCCTATTTCAAAAGTTTTAGTTTTCGAGGGTAATAGCTTTGTCTGTGGAAAAAATGAAGATATTAGACTATTTGATGATTGCACATGGTAAAGAATGTTATTAAAGGCTCTTTTCCTATTTCAAAAGTTTTAGTTTTCGAGGGTAATAGCTATGTATGTTGAAAAAATGAAGATATTAGACTATTTTATGATTGCAAATGGTAAAGAATGTGATTAAAGGCTCTTTTCCTATGTCAAAAGTTTTAGTTTTCGAGGGTAATAGCTACGTATGTTGAAAAAATGAAGATATTAGACTATTTTATGATTGCAAATGGTAAAGAATGTGATTAAACGCTCTTTTCCTATTTCAAAAGTTTTAGTTTTCGAGGGTAATAGCTATGTCTGTGGAAAAAATGAAGATATTAGACTATTTTATGATTGCAAATGGTAAAGAATGTGATTAAAGGCTCTTTTCCTATGTCAAAAGTTTTAGTTTTCGAGGGTAATAGCTACGTATGTTGAAAAAATGAAGATATTAGACTATTTTATGATTGCAAATGGTAAAGAATGTGATTAAACGCTCTTTTCCTATTTCAAAAGTTTTAGTTTTCGAGGGTAATAGCTATGTCTGTGGAAAAAATGAAGATATTAGACTATTTTATGATTGCAAATGGTAAAGAATGTGATTAAAGGCTCTTTTCCTATGTCAAAAGTTTTAGTTTTCGAGGGTAATAGCTACGTATGCTGAAAAAATGAAGATATTAGACTATTTTATGATTGCAAATTTTATGATATTATTGTTTTATGATATTTTATGATTGTAAATGGTAAAGAATGTGATTAAAGGCTCTTTTCCTATTTCAAAAGTTTTAGTTTTCGAGGGTAATAGCTTTGTCTGTTGAAAAAATGAACATATTAGACTATTTTATGATTGCACATGGTAAAGAATGTGATTAAAGGCTCTTTTCCTGTTTCAAAAGTTTTAGTTTTCGAGGGTAATAGCTATGTTTGTGGAAAAAATGAAGATTTTAGACTATTTTATGATTGCACATGGTAAAGAATGTGATTAAAGGCTCTTTTCCTATTTCAGAAGTTTTAGTTTTCGAGGGTAATAGGTTTGTCTGTGGAAAAATTGAAGATATTAGACAATTTTATGATTGCACATGGTAAAGAATGTGATTAAAGGCTCTTTTCCTATTTCAAAAGTTTTAGTTTTCGAGGGTAATAGCTATGTCTGTGGAAAAAATGAAGATATTAGACTATTTTATGATTGCAAATGGTAAAGAATGTGATTAAAGGCTCTTTTCCTACTTCAAAAGTTTTATTTTTCGAGGGTAATAGCTACATATGTTGAAAAAATGAAGATATTAGACTATTTTATGATTGCAAATGGTAAAGAATGTGATTAAAGGCTCTTTTCCTATGTCAAAAGTTTTAGTTTTCGAGGGTAATAGCTACGTATGATGAAAAAATGAAGATATTAGACTTTTTATGATTGCACATGGTAATAAATGTGATTAAAGGCTCTTTTCCTATGTCAAAAGTTTTAGTTTTCGAGGGTAATAGCTACGTATGTTGAAAAAATGAAGATATTAGACTATTTTATGATTGCACATGGTAAAGAATGTAATTAAAGGCTCTTTTCCTATTTCAAAAGTTTTAGTTCTCGAGGGTAATAGCTACGTATGTTGAAAAAATGAAGATATTAGACTATTTTATGATTGCAAATGATAAAGAATGTGATTAAAGGCTCTTTTCCTATTTCAAAAGTTTTAGTTTTCGAGGGTAATAGCTACGTATGTTGAAAAAATGAAGATATTAGACTATTTTATGATTGCAAATGGTAAAGAATGTGATTAAAGGCTCTTTTCCTATTTCAAAAGTTTTAGATTTCGAGGGTAATAGCTTTGTTTGTGGAAAAAATGAAGATATTAGACTATTTTATGATTGCAAATGGTAAAGAATGTGATTAAAGGCTCTTTTCCTATTTCAAAAGTTTTAGTTTTCGAGGGTAATAGCTTTGTCTGTAGAAAAAATGAAGATATTAGACTATTTTATGATTGCAAATGGTAAAGAATGTGATTAAAGGCTCTTTTCCTTTTTCAAAAGTTTTAGTTTTCGGGGGTAAGAGCTAAGTATGTTGAAAAAATGAAGATATTAGACGCTTTATGATTGCAAATGGTAAAGAATGTGGTTAAAGGCTCTTTTCCTATTTCAAAAGTTTTAGTTTTCGGGGGTAAGAGCTAAGTATGTTGAAAAAATGAAGATATTAGACTATTTTATGATTGCAAATGGTAAAGAATGTGATTAAAGGCTCTTTTCCTATGTCAAAAGTTTTAGTTTTCGAGGGTAATAGCTATGTATGTTGAAAAAATGAAGATATTAGACAATTTTATGATTGCACATGGTAAAGAATGGTATTAAAGGCTCTTTTCCTATTTCAAAAGTTTTAGTTTTCGAGGGTAATAGCTACTTATGTTGAAAAAATGAAGATATTAGACTATTTTATTATTGCAAATGGTAAAGAATGTGATTAAAGGCTCTTTTCCTATGTCAAAAGTTTTAGTTTTCGAGGGTAATAGCTACGTATGTTGAAAAAATGAAGATATTAGACTATTTTATGATTGCATATGGTAAAGAATGTGATTAAAGGCTCTTTTCCTATTTCAAAAGTTTTTGTTTTCGAGGGTAATCGCTACGTATGTTGAAAAAATGAAGATATTAGACTGTCTTATGATTGCAAATGGTAAAGAATGTGATTAAAGGCTCTTTTCCTATTTCAAAAGTTTTAGTTTTCGAGGGTAATAGCTACGTATGTTGAAAAAATGAAGATATTAGACTATTTTATGATTGCAAATGGTAAATAATGTGATTAAAGGTTCTTTTCCTATGTCAAAAGATTTAGTTTTCGAGGGTAATAGCTACGTATGTTAAAAAAATGAAGATATTAGACTATTAGACTATTTTATGATTCAAATGGCAAAGAATGTGATTAAAGGCTCTTTTCCTATTTCAAAAGTTTTAGTTTTCGAGGGTAATAGCTACGTATGTTGAAAAAAAAGAAGATATTAGACTATTTTATGATTGCGAATGGTAAAGAATGTGATTAAGGCTCTTTTCCTATGTCAAAAGTTTTAGTTTTCGAGGATAATAGCTACGTATGTTGAAAAAATGAAGATATTAGACAATTTTATGATTGCACATGGTAAAGAATGTGATTAAAGGCTCTTTTCCTATTTCAAAAGTTTTAGTTTTCGAGGGTAATAGCTACGTATGTTGAAAAAATGAAGATATTAGACTATTTTATGATTGCACATGGTAAAGAATGTGATTAAAGGCTCTTTTCCTATTTCAAAAGTTTTAGTTTTCGAGGGTAATAGCTACGTATGTTGAAAAAATGAAGATATTAGACTATTTTATGATTGCAAATGGTAAAGAATGTGATTAAAGGCTCTTTTCCTATTTCAAAAGTTTTAGTTTTCGAGGGTAATAGCTACGTATGTTGAAAAAATGAAGATATTAGACTATTTTATGATGTCAAATGGTAAAGAATGTGATTAAAGGCACTTTTCCTATTTCAAAAGTTTTAGTTTTCGAGGGTAATAGCTACGTATGTTGAAAAAATGAAGATATTAGACTATTTTATGATTGCAAATGGTAAAGAATGTGATTAAAGGCTCTTTTCCTATTTCAAAAGTTTTAGTTTTCGAGGGTAATAGCTACGTATGTTGAAAAAATGAAGATATTAGACTATTTTATGATTGCAAATGGTAATGAATGTGATTAAAGGCTCTTTTCCTATTTCAAAAGTTTTAGTTTTCGAGGATAATAGCTACGTATGTTGAAAAAATGAAGATATTAGACTATTTTATGATTGCAAATGGTAAAGAATGTGATTAAAGGCTCTTTTCCTATGTCAAAAGTTTTAGTTTTCGAGGGTAATAGCTACGTATGCTGAAAAAATGAAGATATTAGACTATTTTATGATTGCAAATTTTATGATATTATTATTTTATGATATTTTATGATTGTAAATGGTAAAGAATGTGATTAAAGGCTCTTTTCCTATTTCAAAAGTTTTAGTTTTCGAGGGTAATAGCTTTGTCTGTTGAAAAAATGAACATATTAGACTATTTTATGATTGCACATGGTAAAGAATGTGATTAAAGGCTCTTTTCCTGTTTCAAAAGTTTTAGTTTTCGAGGGTAATAGCTATGTTTGTGGAAAAAATGAAGATTTTAGACTATTTTATGATTACACATGGTAAAGAATGTGATTAAAGGCTCTTTTCCTATTTCAGAAGTTTTAGTTTTCGAGGGTAATAGGTTTGTCTGTGGAAAAATTGAAGATATTAGACAATTTTATGATTGCACATGGTAAAGAATGTGATTAAAGGCTCTTTTCCTATTTCAAAAGTTTTAGTTTTCGAGGGTAATAGCTATGTCTGTGGAAAAAATGAAGATATTAGACTATTTTATGATTGCAAATGGTAAAGAATGTGATTAAAGGCTCTTTTCCTACTTCAAAAGTTTTATTTTTCGAGGGTAATAGCTACATATGTTGAAAAAATGAAGATATTAGACTATTTTATGATTGCAAATGGTAAAGAATGTGATTAAAGGCTCTTTTCCTATGTCAAAAGTTTTAGTTTTCGAGGGTAATAGCTACGTATGATGAAAAAATGAAGATATTAGACTTTTTATGATTGCACATGGTAAAGAATGTGATTAAAGGCTCTTTTCCTATGTCAAAAGTTTTAGTTTTCGAGGGTAATAGCTACGTATGTTGAAAAAATGAAGATATTAGACTATTTTATGATTGCACATGGTAAAGAATGTAATTAAAGGCTCTTTTCCTATTTCAAAAGTTTTAGTTCTCGAGGGTAATAGCTACGTATGTTGAAAAAATGAAGATATTAGACTATTTTATGATTGCAAATGATAAAGAATGTGATTAAAGGCTCTTTTCCTATTTCAAAAGTTTTAGTTTTCGAGGGTAATAGCTACGTATGTTGAGAAAATGAAGATATTAGACTATTTTATGATTGCAAATTGTAAAGAATGTGATTAAAGGCTCTTTTCCTATTTCAAAAGTTTTAGTTTTCGAGGGTAATAGCTTTGTTTGTGGAAAAAATGAAGATATTAGACTATTTTATGATTGCAAATGGTAAAGAATGTGATTAAAGGCTCTTTTCCTATTTAAAAAGTTTTAGTTTTCGAGGGTAATAGCTTTGTCTGTGGAAAAAATGAAGATATTAGACTATTTTATGATTGCAAATGGTAAAGAAGGTGATTAAAGGCTCTTTTCCTTTTTCAAAAGTTTTAGTTTTCGGGGGTAAGAGCTAAGTATGTTGAAAAAATGAAGATATTAGACGCTTTATGATTGCAAATGGTAAAGAATGTGGTTAAAGGCTCTTTTCCTATTTCAAAAGTTTTAGTTTTCGGGGGTAAGAGCTAAGTATGTTGAAAAAATGAAGATATTAGACTATTTTATGATTGCAAATGGTAAAGAATGTGATTAAAGGCTCTTTTCCTATGTCAAAAGTTTTAGTTTTCGAGGGTAATAGCTACGTATGTTGAAAAAATGAAGATATTAGACAATTTTATGATTGCACATGGTAAAGAATGGTATTAAAGGCTCTTTTCCTATTTCAAAAGTTTTAGTTTTCGAGGGTAATAGCTACTTATGTTGAAAAATGAAGATATTAGACTATTTTATTATTGCAAATGGTAAAGAATGTGATTAAAGGCTCTTTTCCTATGTCAAAAGTTTTTGTTTTCGAGGGTAATAGCTACGTATGTTCAAAAAATGAAGATATTAGACTGTCTTATGATTGCAAATGGTAAAGAATGTGATTAAAGGCTCTTTTCCTATTTCAAAAGTTTTAGTTTTCGAGGGTAATAGCTACGTATGTTGAAAAAATGAAGATATTAGACTATTTTATGATTGCAAATGGTAAATAATGTGATTAAAGGCTCTTTTCCTATGTCAAAAGATTTAGTTTTCGAGGGTAATAGCTACGTATGTTGAAAAAATGAAGATATTAGACTATTAGACTATTTTATGATTCAAATGGCAAAGAATGTGATTAAAGGCTCTTTTCCTATTTCAAAAGTTTTAGTTTTCGAGGGTAATAGCTACGTATGTTGAAAAAAAGAAGATATTAGACTATTTTATGATTGCGAATGGTAAAGAATGTGATTAAAGGCTCTTTTCCTATGTCAAAAGTTTTAGTTTTCGAGGATAATAGCTACGTATGTTGAAAAAATGAAGATATTAGACAATTTTATGATTGCACATGGTAAAGAATGTGATTAAAGGCTCTTTTCCTATTTCAAAAGTTTTAGTTTTCGAGGGTAATAGCTACGTATGTTGAAAAAATGAAGATATTAGACTATTTTATGATTGCACATGGTAAAGAATGTGATTAAAGGCTCTTTTCCTATTTCAAAAGTTTTAGTTTTCGAGGGTAATAGCTACGTATGTTGAAAAAATGAAGATATTAGACTATTTTATGATGTCAAATGGTAAAGAATGTGATTAAAGGCTCTTTTCCTATTTCAAAAGTTTTAGTTTTCGAGGGTAATAGCTACGTATGTTGAAAAAATGAAGATATTAGACTATTTTATGATTGCAAATGGTAAAGAATGTGATTAAAGGCTCTTTTCCTATTTCAAAAGTTTTAGTTTTCGAGGGTAATAGCTACGTATGTTGAAAAAATGAAGATATTAGACTATTTTATGATTGCAAATTGTAATGAATGTGATTAAAGGCTCTTTTCCTATTTCAAAAGTTTTAGTTTTTGAGGGTAACAGCTACGTATGTTGAAAAATTTAAGATATTAGACTATTTTATGATTGCAAACGGTAAAGAATGTGATTAAAGGCTCTTTTCCTATTTCAAAAGTTTTAGTTTTCGAGGGTAATAGCTACGTATGTTGAAAAAATGAAGATATTAGACAATTTTATGATTGCAAATGGTAAAGAATGTGATTAAAGGCTCTTTTCCTATTTCAAAAGTTTTAGTTTTCGAGGGTAATAGCTACGTATGTTGAAAAAATGAAGATATTAGACTATTTTATGATTGCAAATGGTAGAGAATGTGATTAAAGGCTCTTTTCCTTTTTCAAAAGTTTTAGTTTTCGGGGGTAAGAGCTAAGTATGTTGAAAAAATGAAGATATTAGACGCTTTATGATTGCAAATGGTAAAGAATGTGATTAAAGGCCCTTTTCCTATTTCAAAAGTTTTAGTTTTCGAGGGTAATAGCTACGTATGTTGAAAAAATGAAGATATTAGACTATTTTATGATTGCAAATGGTAAAGAATTTGATTAAAGGCTATTTTCCTATGTCAAAAGTTTTAGTTTTCAAGGGTAATAGCTACGTATGTTGAAAAAATGAAGATATTAGACTATTTTATGATTGCAAATGGTAAAGAATGTGATTAAAGGCTCTTTTCCTATGTCAAAAGTTTTAGTTTTCGAGGGTAATAGCTACGTATGTTGAAAAAATGAAGATATTAGACAATTTTATGATTGCAAATGGTAAAGAATGTGATTAAAGGCTCTTTTCCTATTTCAAAAGTTTTAGTTTTCGAGGGTAATAGCTACGTATGTTGAAAAAATGAAGATATTAGACTATTTTATGATTGCAAATGGTAGAGAATGTGATTAAAGGCTCTTTTCCTTTTTCAAAAGTTTTAGTTTTCGGGGGTAAGAGCTAAGTATGTTGAAAAAATGAAGATATTAGACGCTTTATGATTGCAAATGGTAAAGAATGTGATTAAAGGCCCTTTTCCTATTTCAAAAGTTTTAGTTTTCGAGGGTAATAGCTACGTATGTTGAAAAAATGAAGATATTAGACTATTTTATGATTGCAAATGGTAAAGAATTTGATTAAAGGCTATTTTCCTATGTCAAAAGTTTTAGTTTTCAAGGGTAATAGCTACGTATGTTGAAAAAATGAAGATATTAGACTATTTTATGATTGCAAATGGTAAAGAATGTGATTAAAGGCTCTTTTCCTATGTCAAAAGTTTTAGTTTTCGAGGGTAATAGCTACGTATGTTGAAAAAATGAAGATATTAGACTATTTTATGATTGCACATGGTAAAGAATGTGATTAAAGGCTCTTTTCCTATTTCAAAAGTTTTAGTTTTTGAGGGTAATAGCTACGTATGTTGAAAAAATGAAGATATTAGACTGTTTTATGATTGCAAATGGTAAAGAATCTGATTAAAGGCTCTTTTCCTATTTCAAAAGTTTTAGTTTTCGAGGGTAATAGCTACGTATGTTGAAAAAATGAAGATATTAGACTATTTTATGATTGCAAATGGTAAAGAGTGTGATTAAAGGCTCTTTTCCTATTTAAAAAGTTTTAGTTTTCGAGGGTAATAGCTACGTATGATGAAAAAATGAAGATATTAGACTATTTTATGATTGCAAATGGTAAAGAATGTGATTAAAGGCTCTTTTCCTATTTCAAAAGTTTTAGTTTTCGAGGGTAATAGCTACGTATGTTGAAAAAATGAAGATATTAGACTATTTTATGATTGCGAATGGTAAAGAATGTGATTAAAGGCTCTTTTCCTATGTCAAAAGTTTTAGTTTTCGAGGATAATAGCTACGTATGCTGAAAAAATGAAGATATTAGACAATTTTATGATTGCACATGGTAAAGAATGTGATTAAAGGCTCTTTTCCTATTTCAAAAGTTTTAGTTTTCGGGGGTAATAGCTACGTATGTTGAAAAAATGAAGATATTAGACTATTTTATGATGTCAAATGGTAAAGAATGTGATTAAAGGCTCTTTTCCTATTTCAAAAGTTTTAGTTTTCGAGGGTAATAGCTACCTATGTTGAAAAAATGAAGACATTAGACTATTTTATGATTGCAAATGGTAAAGAATGTGATTAAAGTCTCTTTTCCTATTTCAAAAGTTTTAGTTTTCGAGGGTAATAGCTACGTATGTTGAAAAAATGAAGATATTAGACAATTTTATGATTGCAAATGGTAAAGAATGTGATTAAAGGCTCTTTTCCTATTTCAAAAGTTTTAGTTTTCGAGGGTAATAGCTACGTATGTTGAAAAAATGAAGATATTAGACTATTTTATGATTGCAAATGGTAATGAATGTGATTAAAGGCTCTTTTCGTATTTCGAAAGTTTTAGTTTTCGAGGGTAATAGCTACGTATGTTGAAAAAATGAAGATATTAGACAATTTTATGATTGCACATGGTAAAGAATGTGATTAAAGGCTCTTTTCCTATTTCAAAAGTTTTAGTTTTCGAGGGTAATAGCTATGTCTGTGGAAAAAATGAAGATATTAGACTATTTTACGATTGCAAATGGTAAAGAATGTGATTAAAGGCTCTTTTCCTATGTCAAAAGTTTTAGTTTTCGAGGGTAATAGCTACGTATGATGAAAAAATGAAGATATTAGACTATTTTATGATTGCACATGGTAAAGAATGTGATTAAAGGCTCTTTTCCTATTTCAAAAGTTTTAGTTCTCGAGGGTAATAGCTACGTATGTTGAAAAAATGAAGATATTAGACTATTTTATGATTGCAAATGATAAAGAATGTGATTAAAGGCTCTTTTCCTATTTCAAAAGTTTTAGTTTTCGAGGGTAATAGCTACGTATGTTGAAAAAATGAAGATATTAGACTATTTTATGATTGAAAATGGTAAAGAATGTGATTAAAGGCTCTTTTCCTATTTCAAAAGTTTTAGTTTTCGAGGGTAATAGCTTTGTTTGTGGAAAAAATGAAGATATTAGACTATTTTATGATTGCAAATGGTAAAGAATGTGATTAAAGGCTCTTTTCCTTTTTCAAAAGTTTTAGTTTTCGGGGTAAGAGCTAAGTATGTTGAAAAAATGAAGATATTAGACGCTTTATGATTGCAAATGGTAAAGAATGTGATTAAAGGCTCTTTTCCTATTTCAAAAGTTTTAGTTTTCGAGGGTAATAGCTACGTATGTTGAAAAAATGAAGATATTAGACTATTTTATGATTGCAAATGGTAAAGAATGTGATTAAAGGCTCTTTTCCTTTTTCAAAAGTTTTAGTTTTCGGGGGTAAGAGCTAAGTATGTTGAAAAAATGAAGAAATTAGACGCTTTATGATTGCAAATGGTAAAGAATGTGATTAAAGGCTCTTTTCCTATTTCAAAAGTTTTAGTTTTCGAGGGTAATAGCTACGTATGTTGAAAAAATGAAGATATTAGACTATTTTATGATTGCAAATGGTAAAGAATTTGATTAAAGGCTATTTTCCTATGTCAAAAGTTTTAGTTTTCAAGGGTAATAGCTACGTATGTTGAAAAAATGAAGATATTAGACTATTTTATGATTGCAAATGGTAAAGAATGTGATTAAAGGCTCTTTTCCTATGTCAAAAGTTTTAGTTTTCGAGGGTAATAGCTACGTATGTTGAAAAAATGAAGATATTAGACTATTTTATGATTGCACATGGTAAAGAATGTGATTAAAGGCTCTTTTCCTATTTCAAAAGTTTTAGTTTTTGAGGGTAATAGCTACGTATGTTGAAAAAATGAAGATATTAGACTGTTTTATGATTGCAAATGGTAAAGAATCTGATTAAAGGCTCTTTTCCTATTTCAAAAGTTTTAGTTTTCGAGGGTAATAGCTACGTATGTTGAAAAAATGAAGATATTAGACTATTTTATGATTGCAAATGGTAAAGAGTGTGATTAAAGGCTCTTTTCCTATTTAAAAAGTTTTAGTTTTCGAGGGTAATAGCTACGTATGATGAAAAAATGAAGATATTAGACTATTTTATGATTGCAAATGGTAAAGAATGTGATTAAAGGCTCTTTTCCTATTTCAAAAGTTTTAGTTTTCGAGGGTAATAGCTACGTATGTTGAAAAAATGAAGATATTAGACTATTTTATGATTGCGAATGGTAAAGAATGTGATTAAAGGCTCTTTTCCTATGTCAAAAGTTTTAGTTTTCGAGGATAATAGCTACGTATGCTGAAAAAATGAAGATATTAGACAATTTTATGATTGCACATGGTAAAGAATGTGATTAAAGGCTCTTTTCCTATTTCAAAAGTTTTAGTTTTCGGGGGTAATAGCTACGTATGTTGAAAAAATGAAGATATTAGACTATTTTATGATGTCAAATGGTAAAGAATGTGATTAAAGGCTCTTTTCCTATTTCAAAAGTTTTAGTTTTCGAGGGTAATAGCTACCTATGTTGAAAAAATGAAGACATTAGACTATTTTATGATTGCAAATGGTAAAGAATGTGATTAAAGTCTCTTTTCCTATTTCAAAAGTTTTAGTTTTCGAGGGTAATAGCTACGTATGTTGAAAAAATGAAGATATTAGACAATTTTATGATTGCAAATGGTAAAGAATGTGATTAAAGGCTCTTTTCCTATTTCAAAAGTTTTAGTTTTCGAGGGTAATAGCTACGTATGTTGAAAAAATGAAGATATTAGACTATTTTATGATTGCAAATGGTAATGAATGTGATTAAAGGCTCTTTTCGTATTTAGAAAGTTTTAGTTTTCGAGGGTAATAGCTACGTATGTTGAAAAAATGAAGATATTAGACAATTTTATGATTGCACATGGTAAAGAATGTGATTAAAGGCTCTTTTCCTATTTCAAAAGTTTTAGTTTTCGAGGGTAATAGCTATGTCTGTGGAAAAAATGAAGATATTAGACTATTTTACGATTGCAAATGGTAAAGAATGTGATTAAAGGCTCTTTTCCTATGTCAAAAGTTTTAGTTTTCGAGGGTAATAGCTACGTATGATGAAAAAATGAAGATATTAGACTATTTTATGATTGCACATGGTAAAGAATGTGATTAAAGGCTCTTTTCCTATTTCAAAAGTTTTAGTTCTCGAGGGTAATAGCTACGTATGTTGAAAAAATGAAGATATTAGACTATTTTATGATTGCAAATGATAAAGAATGTGATTAAAGGCTCTTTTCCTATTTCAAAAGTTTTAGTTTTCGAGGGTAATAGCTACGTATGTTGAAAAAATGAAGATATTAGACTATTTTATGATTGAAAATGGTAAAGAATGTGATTAAAGGCTCTTTTCCTATTTCAAAAGTTTTAGTTTTCGAGGGTAATAGCTTTGTTTGTGGAAAAAATGAAGATATTAGACTATTTTATGATTGCAAATGGTAAAGAATGTGATTAAAGGCTCTTTTCCTTTTTCAAAAGTTTTAGTTTTCGGGGGTAAGAGCTAAGTATGTTGAAAAAATGAAGATATTAGACGCTTTATGATTGCAAATGGTAAAGAATGTGATTAAAGGCTCTTTTCCTATTTCAAAAGTTTTAGTTTTCGGGGGTAAGAGCTAAGTATGTTGAAAAAATGAAGATATTAGACGCTTTATGATTGCAAATGGTAAAGAATGTGATTAAAGGCTCTTTTCCTATTTCAAAAGTTTTAGTTTTCGAGGGTAATAGCTACGTATGTTGAAAAAATGAAGAAATTAGACTATTTTATGATTGCAAATGGTAAAGAATTTGATTAAAGGCTATTTTCCTATGTCAAAAGTTTTAGTTTTCGAGGGTAATAGCTACGTATGTTGAAAAATGAAGATATTAGACTATTTTATGATTGCAAATGGTAAAGAATGTGATTAAAGGCTCTTTTCCTATGTCAAAAGTTTTAGTTTTCGAGGGTAATAGCTACGTATGTTGAAAAAATGAAGATATTAGACATTTTTATGATTGCACATGGTAAAGAATGTGATTAAAGGCTCTTTTCCTATTTCAAAAGTTTTAGTTTTCGAGGGTAATAGCTACTTATGTTGAAAAAATGAAGATATTAGACTACTTTATTATTGCAAATGGTAAAGAATGTGATTAAAGGCTCTTTTCCTATGTCAAAAGTTTTAGTTTTCGAGGGTAATAGCTACGTATGTTGAAAAAATGAAGATATTAGACTATTTTATGATTGCACATGGTAAAGAATGTGATTAAACGCTCTTTTCCTATTTCAAAAGTTTTAGTTTTCGAGGGTAATAGCTACGTATGTTGAAAAAATGAAGATATTAGACTGTCTTATGATTGCAAATGGTAAAGAATGTGATTAAAGGCTCTTTTCCTATTTCAAAAGTTTTAGTTTTCGAGGGTAATAGCTACGTATGTTGAAAAAATGAAGATAAATTATGATTGCAAATGGTAAATAATGTGATTAAAGGCTCTTTTCCTATTTCAAAAGTTTTAGTTTTCGACTGTAATAGCTATATATGTTGAAAAAATGAAGATATTAGACTATTTTATGATTGCAAATGGTAAAGAATGTGATTAAAGGCTCTTTTCCTATGTCAAAAGATTTAGTTTTCGAGGGTAATAGCTGCGTATGTTGAAAAAATGAAGATATTAGAATATTTAATGATGTCAAATGGCATAGAATGTGATTAAAGGCTCTTTTTCTATTTCAAAAGTTTTAGTTTTCGAGGGTAATAGCTACGTATGTTGAAAAAAGAAGATATTAGACTATTTTATGATTGCAAATGGTAAAGAATGTGATAAAAGGCTCTTTTCCTATGTCAAAAGTTTTAGTTTTCGAGGATAATAGCTACGTATGTTGAAAAAATGAAGATATTAGACAATTTTATGATTGCACATGGTAAAGAATGTGATTAAAGGCTCTTTTCCTATTTCAAAAGTTTTAGTTTTCGAGGGTAATAGCTACGTATGTTGAAAAAATGAAGATATTAGACTATTTTATGATTGCACATGGTAAAGAATGTGATTAAAGGCGCTTTTCCTATTTCAAAAGTTTTAGTTTTCGAGGGTAATAGCTACGTATGTTGAAAAAATGAAGATATTAGACTATTTTATGATGTCAAATGGTAAAGAATGTGATTAAAGGCTCTTTTCCTATTTCAAAAGCTTTAGTTTTCGAGGGTAATAGCTACGTATGTTGAAAAAATGAAGATATTTGACTATTTTATGATTGCAAATGGTAAAGAATGTGATTAAAGGCTCTTTTCCTATTTCAAAAGTTTTAGTTTTCGAGGGTAATAGCTACGTATGTTGAAAAAATGAAGATATTAGACTATTTTATGATTGCAAATGGTAAAGAATGTGATTAAAGGCTCTTTTCCTATTTCAAAAGTTTTAGTTTTTGAGGGTAACAGCTACGTATGTTGAAAAATTTAAGATATTAGACTATTTTATGATTGCAAACGGTAAAGAATGTGATTAAAGGCTCTTTTCCTATTTCAAAAGTTTTAGTTCTCGAGGGTAATAGCTACGTATGTTGAAAAAAATGAAGATATTAGACAATTTTATGATTGCAAATGGTAAAGAATGTGATTAAAGGCTCTTTTCCTATTTCAAAAGTTCTAGTTTTCGAGGGTAATAGCTACGTATGTTGAAAAAATGAAGATATTAGACTATTTTATGATTGCAAATGGTAAAGAATGTGATTAAAGGCTTTTTTCCTATTTCAAAAGTTTTAGTTTTCCGGGGTAAGAGCTACGTATGTTGAAAAATTGAAGATATTAGTCTATTTTATGATTGCAAATGGTAAAGAATGTGATTAAAGGCTCTTTTCCTATGTCAAAAGTTTTAGTTTTCGAGGGTAATAGCTACGTATGTGGAAAAAATAAAGATATTAGACAATTTTATGGTTGCACATGGTAAAGAATGTGATTAAAGGCTCTTTTCCTATTTCAAAAGTTTTAGTTTTCGAGGGTAATAGCTACGTATGTTGAAAAAATGAAGATATTAGACTATTTTATGATTGCGAATGGTAAAGAATGTGATTAAAGGCTGTTTTCCTATGTCAAAAGTTTTAGTTTTCGAGGATACTAGCTACGTATGTTGAAAAAATGAAGATATTAGACAATTTTATGATTACACATGGTAAAGAATGTGATTAAAGGCTCTTTTCCTATTTCAAAAGTTTTAGTTTTCGAGGGTAATAGCTACGTATGTTGAAAAAATGAAGATATTAGACTATTTTATGATTGCACATGGTAAAGAATGTGATTAAAGGCTCTTTTCCTATTTCAAAAGTTTTAGTTTTCGGGGGTAATAGCTACGTATGTTGAAAAAATGAAGATATTAGACTATTTTATGATGTCAAATGGTAAAGAATGTGATTAAAGGCTCTTTTCCTATTTCAAAAGTTTTAGTTTTCGAGGGTAATAGCTACCTATGTTGAAAAAATGAAGATATTAGACTATTTTATGATTGCAAATGGTAAAGAATGTGATTAAAGTCTCTTTTCCTATTTCAAAAGTTCTAGTTTTCGAGGGTAATAGCTACGTATGTTGAAAAAATGAAGATATTAGACTATTTTATGATTGCAAATGGTAAAGAATGTGATTAAAGGCTCTTTTCCTATGTCAAAAGTTTTAGTTTTCGAGGGTAATAGCTACGTATGTTGAAAAAATGAAGATATTAGACAATTTTATGATTGCACCTGGTAAAGAATGTGATTAAAGGCTCTTTTCCTATGTCAAAAGTTTTAGTTTTCGAGGGTAATAGCTATGTATGTTGAAAAAATGAAGATATTAGACTATTTTATGATTGCAAATGGTAAAGAATGTGATTAAAGGCTCTTTTCCTATGTCAAAAGTTTTAGTTTTCGAGGGAAATAGCTACGTATGTTGAAAAAATGAAGATATTAGACTATTTTATGATTCCAAATGGTAAAGAATGTGATTAAAGGCTCTTTTCCTATGTCAAAAGTTTTAGTTTTCGAGGGTAATAGCTAAGTATGTTGAAAAAATGAAGATATTAGACAATTTTATGATTGCACATGGTAAAGAATGTGATTAAAGGCTCTTTTCCTATTTCAAAAGTTTTAGTTTTCGAGGGTAATAGCTACGTATGTTGAAAAAATGAAGATACTAGACTATTTAACGATTGCAAATGGTAAAGAATGTGATTAAAGGCTCTTTTCCTAAGTCAAAAGTTTTAGTTTTCGAGGGTAATAGCTACGTATGTTGAAAAAATGAAGATATTAGACAATTTTATGATTGCACATGGTAAAGAATGTGATTAAAGGCTCTTTTACTATTTCAAAAGTTTTAGTTTTCGAGGGTAATAGCTACGTATGTTGAAAAAATGAAGATATTAGACAATTTTATGATTGCACATGGTAAAGAATGTGATTAAAGGCTCTTTTCCTATTTCAAAAGTTTTAGTTTTCCGGGGTAAATAGATACGTATGTTGAAAAAATGAAGATATTAGGCTATTTTATGATTGCAAATGGTAAAGAATGTGATTAAAGGCTCTTTTCCTATTTCAAAAGTTTTAGTTTTCGAGGGTAATAGCTACGTATGTTGAAAAAATGAAGATATTAGACTATTTTATGATTGCAAATGGTAAAGAATGTGATTAAAGGCTCTTTTCGTATTTCGAAAGTTTTAGTTTTCGAGGGTAATAGCTACGTATGTTGAAAAAATGAAGATATTAGACTATTTTATGATTACAAATGGTAAAGAATGTGATTAAAGGCTCTTTTCCTATGTCAAAAGTTTTAGTTTTCGAGGGTAATAGCTACGTATGTTGAAAAAATGAAGATATTAGACAATTTTATGATTGCACATGGTAAAGAATGTGATTAAAGGCCCTTTTCCTATTTCAAAAGTTTTAGTTTTCGAGGGTAATAGCTACGTATGTTGAAAAAATGAAGATATTAGACTATTTTATGATTGCAAATGGTAAAGAATGTGATTAAAGGCTCTTTTCCTATGTCAAAAGTTTTAGTTTTCGAGGGTAATAGCTATGTATGATGAAAAAATGAAGATATTAGACAATTTTATGATTGCAGATGGTAAAGAATGTGATGAAAGGCTCTTTTACTATTTCAAAAGTTTTAGTTTTCGAGGGTAATAGCTACGTATGTTGAAAAAATGAAGATATTAAACAATTTTATGGATTGCACATGGTAAAGAATGTGATTAAAGGCTCTTATCCTATTTCAAAAGTTTTAGTTTTCCGGGGTAATAGCTACGTATGTTGAAAAAATGAAGATATTAGACTATTTTATGATTGCAAATGGTAAAGAATGTGATTAAAGGCTCTTTTCCTATTTCAAAAGTTTTAGTTTTCGAGGGTAATAGCTACGTATGTTGAAAAAAATGAAGATATTAGACTATTTTATGATTGCAAATGGTAAAGAATGTGATTAAAGGCTCTTTTCCTATTTCAAAAGTTTTAGTTTTCAAGGGTAATAGCTACGTATGTTGAAAAATGAAGATATTAGACTATTTTATGATTGCAAATGGTAAAGAATGTGATTAAAGGCTCTTTTCCTATTTCAAAAGTTTTAGTTTTCGAGGGTAATAGCTATGTATGTTGAAAAAATGAAGATATTAGACTATTTTATGATTGCAAATGGTAAAGAATGTGATGAAAGGCTCTTTTCCTATTTCAAAAGTTTTAGTTTTCGAGGGTAATAGCTACGTATGTTGAAAAAATGAAGATATTAGACTAGTTTATGATTGCAAATGATAAAGAATGTGATTAAAGGCTCTTTTCCTATTTCAAAAGTTTTAGTTTTCGAGGGTAATAGCTATGTATGTTGAAAAAATGAAGATATTAGACAATTTTATGATTGCACATGGTAAAGAATGTGATTAAATGCTCTTTTCCTATGTCAAAAGTTTTAGTTTTCGAGGGTAATAGCTACGTATGTTGAAAAAATGAAGATATTAGACAATTTTATGATTGCACATGGTAAAGAATGTGATTAAAGGCTCTTTTCCTATTTCAAAAGTTTTAGTTTTCGAGGGTAATAACTATGTATGTTGAAAAAATGAAGATATTAGACTATTTTATGATTGCAAATGGTAAAGAATGTGATTAAAGGCTCTTTTCCTATGTCAAAAGTTTTAGTTTTCGTGGGTAATAGCTACGTATGTTGAAAAAATGAAGATATTAGACTATTTTATGATTGCAAATGGTAAAGAATGTGATTAAAGGCTTTTTTCCTATTTCAAAAGTTTTAGTTTTCGGGGGTAAGAGCTACGTATGTTGAAAAAATGAAGATATTAGACTATTTTATGATTGCAAATGGTAAAGAATGTGATTAAAGGCTCTTTTCCTATGTCAAAAGTTTTAGTTTTCGAGGGTAATAGCTACGTATGTGGAAAAAATAAAGATATTAGACTATTTTATGGTTGCACATGGTAAAGAATGTGATTAAAGGCTCTTTTCCTATTTCAAAAGTTTTAGTTTTCGAGGGTAATAGCTACGTATGTTGAAAAAATGAAGATATTAGACAATTTTATGATTGCACATGGTAAAGAATGTGATTAAAGGCTCTTTTCCTATTTCAAAAGTTTTAGTTTTCGAGGGTAATAGCTACGTATGTTGAAAAAATGAAGATATTAGACTATTTTATGATTGCAAATGGTAAAGAACGTGATTAAAGGCTCTTTTCCTATTTCAAAAGTTTTAGTTTTTGAGGGTAATAGCTACGTATGTTGAAAAAATGAAGATATTAGACTATTTTATGATTGCACATGGTAAAAAATGTGATTAAAGGCACTTTTCCTATGTCAAAAGGTTTAGTTTTCGAGGGTAAGAGCTTTGTCAGTGGAAAAAATGAAGATATTAGACAATTTTACGATTGCACATGGTAAAGAATGTGATTAAAGGCTCTTTTCCTATTTCAAAAATTTTAGTTTTCGAGGGTAATAGCTACGTATGTTGAAAAAATGAAGATATTAGACTATTTTATGATTGCAAATGGTAAAGAATGTGATTAAAGGCTCTTTTCCTATTTCAAAAGTTTTAGTTTTCGAGGGTAATAGCTACGTATGTTGAAAAAAATGAAGATATTAGACAATTTTATGATTGCACATGGTAAAGAATGTGATTAAAGGCTCTTTCGTATTTCAAAATTTTAGTTTTCGAGGGTAATAGCTACGTATGTTGAAAAAATGAAGATATTAGACTATTTTATGATTGCAAATGGTAAAGAACGTGATTAAAGGCTCTTTTCCTATTTCAAAAGTTTTAGTTTTCGAGGGTAATAGCTACGTATGTTGAAAAAATGAAGATATTAGACAATTTTATGATTGCACATGGTAAAGAATGTGATTAAAGGCTCTTTTACTATTTCAAAAGTTTTAGTTTTCGAGGGTAATAGCTACGTATGTTGAAAAAATGAAGATATTAGACAATTTTATGATTGCACATGGTAAAGAATTTGATTAAAGGCTCTTTTCCTATTTCAAAAGTTTTAGTTTTCCGGGGTAAATAGATACGTATGTTGAAAAAATGAAGATATTAGACTATTTTATGATTGCAAATGGTAAAGAATGTGATTAAAGGCTCTCTTCCTATTTCAAAAGTTTTAGTTTTCGAGGGTAATAGCTACGTATGTTGAAAAAATGAAGATATTAGACTATTTTATGATTGCAAATGGTAAAGAATGTGATTAAAGGCTCTTTTCGTATTTCGAAAGTTTTAGTTTTCGAGGGTAATAGCTATGTATGTTGAAAAAATGAAGATATTAGAGTATTTTATGATTGCAAATGGTAAAGAATGTGATTAAAGGCTCTTTTCCTATGTCAAAAGTTTTAGTTTTCGAGGGTAATAGCTACGTATGATGAAAAAATGAAGATATTAGACTATTTTATGATTGCACATGGTAAAGAATGTGATTAAAGGCTCTTTTCCTATTTCAAAAGTTTTAGTTCTCGAGGGTAATAGCTACGTATGTTGAAAAAATGAAGATATTAGACTATTTTATGATTGCAAATGATAAAGAATGTGATTAAAGGCTCTTTTCCTATTTCAAAAGTTTTAGTTGAAAAGTTTTAGTTTTATGTTGAAAAAATGAAGATAGTAGACTATTTTATGATTGAAAATGGTAAAGAATGTGATTAAAGGCTCTTTTCCTATTTCAAAAGTTTTAGTTTTCGAGGGTAATAGCTTTGTTTGTGGAAAAAATGAAGATATTAGACTATTTTATGATTGCACATGGTAAAGAATGTGATTAAAGGCTCTTTTCCTTTTTCAAAAGTTTTAGTTTTCGGGGGTAAGAGCTAAGTATGTTGAAAAAATGAAGATATTAGACGCTTTATGATTGCAAATGGTAAAGAATGTGATTAAAGGCTCTTTTCCTATTTCAAAAGTTTTAGTTTTCGGGGGTAAGAGCTAAGTATGTTGAAAAAATGAAGATATTAGACGCTTTATGATTGCAAATGGTAAAGAATGTGACTAAAGGCTCTTTTCCTATTTCAAAAGTTTTAGTTTTCGAGGGTAATAGCTACGTATGTTGAAAAAATGAAGAAATTAGACTGTTTTATGATTGCAAATGGTAAAGAATTTGATTAAAGGCTATTTTCCTATGTCAAAAGTTTTAGTTTTCGAGGGTAATAGCTACGTATGTTGAAAAAATGAAGATATTAGACTATTTTATGATTGCAAATGGTAAAGAATGTGATTAAAGGCTCTTTTCCTATGTCAAAAGTTTTAGTTTTCGAGGGTAATAGCTACGTATGTTGAAAAAATGAAGATATTAGACATTTTTATGATTGCACATGGTAAAGAATGTGATTAAAGGCTCTTTTCCTATTTCAAAAGTTTTAGTTTTCGAGGGTAATAGCTACTTATGTTGAAAAAATGAAGATATTAGACTGTCTTATGATTGCAAATGGTAAAGAATGTGATTAAAGGCTCTTTTCCTATTTCAAAAGTTTTAGTTTTCGAGGGTAATAGCTACGTATGTTGAAAAAATGAAGATAAATTATGATTGCAAATGGTAAATAATGTGATTAAAGGCTCTTTTCCTATTTCAAAAGTTTTAGTTTTCGACTGTAATAGCTATATATGTTGAAAAAATGAAGATATTAGACTATTTTATGATTACAAATGGTAAAGAATGTGATTAAAGGCTCTTCTCCTATGTCAAAAGATTTAGTTTTCGAGGGTAATAGCTACGTATGTTGAAAAAATGAAGATATTAGACTATTTAATGATGTCAAATGGCATAGAATGTGATTAAAGGCTCTTTTTCTATTTCAAAAGTTTTAGTTTTCGAGGGTAATAGCTACGTATGTTGAAAAAAGAAGATATTAGACTATTTTATGATTGCGAATGGTAAAGAATGTGATAAAAGGCTCTTTTCCTATGTCAAAAGTTTTAGTTTTCGAGGATAATAGCTACGTATGTTGAAAAAATGAAGATATTAGACAATTTTATGATTGCACATGGTAAAGAATGTGATTAAAGGCTCTTTTCCTATTTCAAAAGTTTTAGTTTTCGAGGGTAATAGCTACGTATGTTGAAAAAATGAAGATATTAGACTATTTTATGATTGCACATGGTAAAGAATGTGATTAAAGGCGCTTTTCCTATTTCAAAAGTTTTAGTTTTCGAGGGTAATAGCTACGTATGTTGAAAAAATGAAGATATTAGACTATTTTATGATGTCAAATGGTAAAGAATGTGATTAAAGGCTCTTTTCCTATTTCAAAAGTTTTAGTTTTCGAGGGTAATAGCTACGTATGTTGAAAAAATGAAGATATTAGACTATTTTATGATTGCAAATGGTAAAGAATGTGATTAAAGGCTCTTTTCCTATTTCAAAAGTTTTAGTTTTCGAGGGTAATAGCTACGTATGTTGAAAAAATGAAGATATTAGACTATTTTATGATTGCAAATGGTAAAGAATGTGATTAAAGGCTTTTTTCCTATTTCAAAGTTTTAGTTTTCGGGGGTAAGAGCTACGTATGTTGAAAAAATGAAGATATTAGACTATTTTATGATTGCAAATGGTAAAGAATGTGATTAAAGGCTCTTTTCCTATGTCAAAAGTTTTAGTTTTCGAGGGTAATAGCTACGTATGTGGAAAAAATAAAGATATTAGACTATTTTATGGTTGCACATGGTAAAGAATGTGATTAAAGGCTCTTTTCCTATTTCAAAAGTTTTAGTTTTCGAGGGTAATAGCTACGTATGTTGAAAAAATGAAGATATTAGACTATTTTATGATTGCGAATGGTAAAGAATGTGATTAAAGGCTCTTTTCCTATGTCAAAAGTTTTAGTTTTCGAGGATAATAGCTACGTATGTTGAAAAAATGAAGATATTAGACAATTTTATGATTACACATGGTAAAGAATGTGATTAAAGGCTCTTTTCCTATTTCAAAAGTTTTAGTTTTCGAGGGTAATAGCTACGTATGTTGAAAAAATGAAGATATTAGACTATTTTATGATTGCACATGGTAAAGAATGTGATTAAAGGCTCTTTTCCTATTTCAAAAGTTTTAGTTTTCGGGGGTAATAGCTACGTATGTTGAAAAAAATGAAGATATTAGACTATTTTATGATGTCAAATGGTAAAGAATGTGATTAAAGGCTCTTTTCCTATTTCAAAAGTTTTAGTTTTCGAGGGTAATAGCTACCTATGTTGAAAAAATGAAGATATTAGACTATTTTATGATTGCAAATGGTAAAGAATGTGATTAAAGTCTCTTTTCCTATTTCAAAAGTTCTAGTTTTCGAGGGTAATAGCTACGTATGTTGAAAAAATGAAGATATTAGACTATTTTATGATTGCAAATGGTAAAGAATGTGATTAAAGGCTCTTTTCGTATTTCGAAAGTTTTAGTTTTCGAGGGTAATAGCTACGTATGTTGAAAAAATGAAGATATTAGACTATTTTATGATTGCAAATGGTAAAGAAAGTGATTAAAGGCTCTTTTCCTATGTCAAAAGTTTTAGTTTTCGAGGGTAATAGCTACGTATGTTGAAAAAATGAAGATATTAGACAATTTTATGATTGCACATGGTAAAGAATGTGATTAAAGGCTCTTTTCCTATGTCAAAAGTTTTAGTTTTCGAGGGTAATAGCTATGTATGTTGAAAAAATGAAGATATTAGACTGTTTTATGATTGCAAATGGTAAAGAATGTGATTAAAGGCTCTTTTCCTATGTCAAAAGTTTTAGTTTTCGAGGGAAATAGCTACGTATGTTGAAAAAATGAAGATATTAGACTATTTTATGATTGCAAATGGTAAAGAATGTGATTAAAGGCTCTTTTCCTATGTCAAAAGTTTTAGTTTTAGAGGGTAATAGCTTAGTATGTTGAAAAAATGAAGATATTAGACAATTTTATGATTGCACATGGTAAAGAATGTGATTAAAGGCTCTTTTCCTATTTCAAAAGTTTTAGTTTTCGAGGGTAATAGCTACGTATGTTGAAAAAATGAAGATACTAGACTATTTAACGATTGCAAATGGTAAAGAATGTGATTAAAGGCTCTTTTCCTAAGTCAAAAGTTTTAGTTTTCGAGGGTAATAGCTACGTATGTTGAAAAAATGAAGATATTAGACAATTTTATGATTGCACATGGTAAAGAATGTGATTAAAGGCTCTTTTACTATTTCAAAAGTTTTAGTTTTCGAGGGTAATAGCTACGTATGTTGAAAAATGAAGATATTAGACAATTTTATGATTGCACATGGTAAAGAATGTGATTAAAGGCTCTTTTCCTATTTCAAAAGTTTTAGTTTTCCGGGGTAAATAGATACGTATGTTGAAAAAATGAAGATATTAGGCTATTTTATGATTGCAAATGGTAAAGAATATGATTAAAGGCTCTTTTCCTATTTCAAAAGTTTTAGTTTTCGAGGGTAATAGCTACGTATGTTGAAAAAATGAAGATATGAGACTATTTTATGATTGCAAATGGTAAAGAATGTGATTAAAGGCTCTTTTCGTATTTCGAAAGTTTTAGTTTTCGAGGGTAATAGCTACGTATGTTGAAAAAATGAAGATATTAGACTATTTTATGATTGCAAATGGTAAAGAATGTGATTAAAGGCTCTTTTCCTATGTCAAAAGTTTTAGTTTTCGAGGGTAATAGCTACGTATGTTGAAAAAATGAAGATATTAGAAATTTTATGATTGCACATGGTAAAGAATGTGATTAAAGGCTCTTTTCCTATTTCAAAAGTTTTAGTTTTCGAGGGTAATAGCTACGTATGTTGAAAAAATGAAGATATTAGACTATTTTATGATTGCAAATGGTAAAGAATGTGATTAAAGGCTCTTTTCCTATGTCAAAAGTTTTAGTTTTCGAGGGTAATAGCTATGTATGATGAAAAAATGAAGATATTAGACAATTTATGATTGCAGATGGTAAAGAATGTGATGAAAGGCTCTTTTCCTATTTCAAAAGTTTTAGTTTTCGAGGGTAATAGCTACGTATGTTGAAAAAATAAAGATATTAAACAATTTTATGGATTGCACATGGTAAAGAATGTGATTAAAGGCTCTTATCCTATTTCAAAAGTTTTAGTTTTCCGGGGTAATAGCTACGTATGTTGAAAAAATGAAGATATTAGACTATTTTATGATTGCAAATGGTAAAGAATGTGATTAAAGGCTCTTTTCTTATTTAAAAAGTTTTAGTTTTCGAGGGTAATAGCTACCTATGTTGAAAAAATGAAGATATTAGACTATTTTATGATTGCAAATGGTAAAGAATGTGATTAAAGTCTCTTTTCCTATTTCAAAAGTTCTAGTTTTCGAGGGTAATAGCTACGTATGTTGAAAAAATGAAGATATTAGACTATTTTATGATTGCAAATGGTAAAGAATGTGATTAAAGGCTCTTTTCGTATTTCGAAAGTTTTAGTTTTCGAGGGTAATAGCTACGTATGTTGAAAAAATGAAGATATTAGACTATTTTATGATTGCAAATGGTAAAGAAAGTGATTAAAGGCTCTTTTCCTATGTCAAAAGTTTTAGTTTTCGAGGGTAATAGCTACGTATGCTGAAAAAATGAAGATATTAGACAATTTTATGATTGCACATGGTAAAGAATGTGATTAAAGGCTCTTTTCCTATGTCAAAAGTTTTAGTTTTCGAGGGTAATAGCTATGTATGTTGAAAAAATGAAGATATTAGACTGTTTTATGATTGCAAATGGTAAAGAATGTGATTAAAGGCTCTTTTCCTATGTCAAAAGTTTTAGTTTTCGAGGGAAATAGCTACGTATGTTGAAAAAATGAAGATATTAGACTATTTTATGATTGCAAATGGTAAAGAATGTGATTAAAGGCTCTTTTCCTATGTCAAAAGTTTTAGTTTTAGAGGGTAATAGCTTAGTATGTTGAAAAAATGAAGATATTAGACAATTTTATGATTGCACATGGTAAAGAATGTGATTAAAGGCTCTTTTCCTATTTCAAAAGTTTTAGTTTTCGAGGGTAATAGCTACGTATGTTGAAAAAATGAAGATACTAGACTATTTAACGATTGCAAATGGTAAAGAATGTGATTAAAGGCTCTTTTCCTAAGTCAAAAGTTTTAGTTTTCGAGGGTAATAGCTACGTATGTTGAAAAAATGAAGATATTAGACAATTTTATGATTGCACATGGTAAAGAATGTGATTAAAGGCTCTTTTACTATTTCAAAGTTTTAGTTTTCGAGGGTAATAGCTATGTATGTTGAAAAAATGAAGATATTAGACAATTTTATGATTGCACATGGTAAAGAATGTGATTAAAGGCTCTTTTCCTATTTCAAAAGTTTTAGTTTTCCGGGGTAAATAGATACGTATGTTGAAAAAATGAAGATATTAGGCTATTTTATGATTGCAAATGGTAAAGAATATGATTAAAGGCTCTTTTCCTATTTCAAAAGTTTTAGTTTTCGAGGGTAATAGCTACGTATGTTGAAAAAATGAAGATATGAGACTATTTTATGATTGCAAATGGTAAAGAATGTGATTAAAGGCTCTTTTCGTATTTCGAAAGTTTTAGTTTTCGAGGGTAATAGCTACGTATGTTGAAAAAATGAAGATATTAGACTATTTTATGATTGCAAATGGTAAAGAATGTGATTAAAGGCTCTTTTCCTATGTCAAAAGTTTTAGTTTTCGAGGGTAATAGCTACGTATGTTGAAAAAATGAAGATATTAGAAATTTTATGATTGCACATGGTAAAGAATGTGATTAAAGGCTCTTTTCCTATTTCAAAAGTTTTAGTTTTCGAGGGTAATAGCTACGTATGTTGAAAAAATGAAGATATTAGACTATTTTATGATTGCAAATGGTAAAGAATGTGATTAAAGGCTCTTTTCCTATGTCAAAAGTTTTAGTTTTCGAGGGTAATAGCTATGTATGATGAAAAAATGAAGATATTAGACAATTTTATGATTGCAGATGGTAAAGAATGTGATGAAAGGCTCTTTTCCTATTTCAAAAGTTTTAGTTTTCGAGGGTAATAGCTACGTATGTTGAAAAAATGAAGATATTAAACAATTTTATGGATTGCACATGGTAAAGAATGTGATTAAAGGCTCTTATCCTATTTCAAAAGTTTTAGTTTTCCGGGGTAATAGCTACGTATGTTGAAAAAATGAAGATATTAGACTATTTTATGATTGCAAATGGTAAAGAATGTGATTAAAGGCTCTTTTCTTATTTAAAAAGTTTTAGTTTTCGAGGGTAATAGCTACGTATGTTGAAAAAAATGAAGATATTAGACTATTTTATGATTGCAAATGGTAAAGAATGTGATTAAAGGCTCTTTTCCTATTTCAAAAGTTTTAGTTTTCAAGGGTAATAGCTAGGTATGTTGAAAAATGAAGATATTAGACTATTTTATGATTGCAAATGGTAAAGAATGTGATTAAAGGCTCTTTTCCTATTTCAAAAGTTTTAGTTTTCGAGGGTAATAGCTACGTATGTTGAAAAAATGAAGATATTAGACAATTTTATGATTGCACATGGTAAAGAATGTGATTAAATGCTCTTTTCCTATGTCAAAAGTTTTAGTTTTCGAGGGTAATAGCTACGTATGTTGAAAAAATGAAGATATTAGACAATTTTATGATTGCACATGGTAAAGAATGTGATTAAAGGCTCTTTTCCTATTTCAAAAGTTTTAGTTTTCGAGGGTAATAACTATGTATGTTGAAAAAATGAAGATATTAGACTATTTTATGATTGCAAATGGTAAAGAATGTGATTAAAGGCTCTTTTCCTATGTCAAAAGTTTTAGTTTTCGAGGGTAATAGCTACGTATGTTGAAAAAATAAAGATATTAGACTATTTTATGGTTGCACATGGTAAAGAATGTGATTAAAGGCTCTTTTCCTATTTCAAAAGTTTTAGTTTTCGAGGGTAATAGCTACGTATGTTGAAAAAATGAAGATATTAGACAATTTTATGATTGCACATGGTAAAGAATGTGATTAAAGGCTCTTTTCCTATTTCAAAAGTTTTAGTTTTCGAGGGTAATAGCTACGTATGTTGAAAAAATGAAGATATTAGACTATTTTATGATTGCACATGGTAAAAAATGTGATTAAAGGCACTTTTCCTATGTCAAAAGGTTTAGTTTTCGAGGGTAAGAGCTTTGTCAGTGGAAAAAATGAAGATATTAGACAATTTTATGATTGCACATGGTAAAGAATGTGATTAAAGGCTCTTTTCCTATTTCAAAAGTTTTAGTTTTCGAGGGTAATAGCTACGTATGTTGAAAAAATGAAGATATTAGACTATTTTATGATTGCAAATGGTAAAGAATGTGATTAAAGGCTCTTTTCCTATTTCAAAAGTTTTAGTTTTCGAGGGTAATAGCTACGTATGTTGAAAAAAATGAAGATATTAGACAATTTTATGATTGCACATGGTAAAGAATGTGATTAAAGGCTCTTTTCGTATTTCAAAATTTTTAGTTTTCGAGGGTAATAGCTACGTATGTTGAAAAAATGAAGATATTAGACTATTTTATGATTGCAAATGGTAAAGAACGTGATTAAAGGCTCTTTTCCTATTTCAAAAGTTTTAGTTTTCGAGGGTAATAGCTACGTATGTTGAAAAAATGAAGATACTAGACTATTTAACGATTGCAAATGGTAAAGAATGTGATTAAAGGCTCTTTTCCTAAGTCAAAAGTTTTAGTTTTCGAGGGTAATAGCTACGTATGTTGAAAAAATGAAGATATTAGACAATTTTATGATTGCACATGGTAAAGAATGTGATTAAAGGCTCTTTTACTATTTCAAAAGTTTTAGTTTTCGAGGGTAATAGCTACGTATGTTGAAAAAATGAAGATATTAGACAATTTTATGATTGCACATGGTAAAGAATTGATTAAAGGCTCTTTTCCTATTTCAAAAGTGTTAGTTTTCCGGGGTAAATAGATACGTATGTTGAAAAAATGAAGATATTAGACTATTTTATGATTGCAAATGGTAAAGAATGTGATTAAAGGCTCTCTTCCTATTTCAAAAGTTTTAGTTTTCGAGGGTAATAGCTACGTATGTTGAAAAAAATGAAGATATTAGACTATTTTATGATTGCAAATGGTAAAGAATGTGATTAAAGGCTCTTTTCGTATTTCGAAAGTTTTAGTTTTCGAGGGTAATAGCTATGTATGTTGAAAAAATGAAGATATTAGAGTATTTTATGATTGCAAATGGTAAAGAATGTGATTAAAGGCTCTTTTCCTATGTCAAAAGTTTTAGTTTTCGAGGGTAATAGCTACGTATGTTGAAAAAATGAAGATATTAGACAATTTTATGACTGCACATGGTAAAGAATGTGATTAAAGGCTCTTTTCCCATTTCAAAAGTTTTAGTTTTCGAGGGTAATAGCTACGTATGTTGAAAAAATGAAGATATTAGACTATTTTATGAAA
>NW_027063290.1:37582-49831 GCF_032884065.1 Artemia franciscana | reverse complement strand
CTACCTAGTCTATCTACTATTTCTATGAGTCTTTGTAGTAAAATATTGTAGTACTATTTCTATGAGTAATATGCAAGAATATAATATCGGTAGAAATAGACGATAATATCGGCCACTGCGCGTCTTTTCTAAAATGACGTCTTGCATATGACTCATATAAATAGTAGATAGACTAGCTAGAATCAAACTTTCACTGCTGAATCTATTAAAAGTTTCAATAGATTCAAAACTTTTAATTCTTAAAGATTCAAAACTTTTAATAGATTCAGCAGTGAAAGTTTGATAAGTTTCTAAGAATACTTAGAGTAGATAGATAGAATAGAATAGATAGAGATAATAAGTTTTCTATGAGTCATATGCAAGACGTCATTTTAGAATCTATTAAAACTTTTAATAGATTCAGCAGTGAAAGTTTGATTCTAGCTAGTCTATCTACTATTTCTATGAGTCATATGCAAGACGTCATTTTAGAAATCTATTTGAATCTAGAATCAAACTTTCACTGCTGAATCTATTAAATCTATTTGAATATCGGCCACCTAGAGGCCTAGAGGAAAATGTCCAGAATCAAAGTTTTATAAAATTTTATTTATATGAGTTATATTAAACTTTCTTGTATTCTAATTGATTTTAAAAACTTACTATTGATTCTAGACCAGCTAGAATCAATAGTAGATAGACTAGCTAGAATCAATAAAACTTTTAATAGATTCAGCAGTGAAACTTTGATTCTAGCTAGTCTATCTACTATTTCTATGAGTCATATGCAAGAATATAATATCGGTAGAAATAGACAATAATATCGGCCACTGCGCGTCTTTTCTAAAATGACGTCTTGCATATGACTCCCGTTTAATAAATGACTTTTAAAGTCATTAGAAAAAAAATAAAAAATTTTCAGCTATGAATCTAGTAAGCAAGAGTCATATGCGACGTCATTTTAGAAAAAGACGCGCAGTGGCCGATATTATTGTCTATTTAATAGACAATAATATGTTACACAATAAAATCAATTAGAATACAAGAAAGTTTGATTCTAGCTAGTCTATCTACTATTTCTATGAGTCATATGCAAGATGTCATTTTAGAAAAGACGCGCAGTGGCCGATATTATTGTCTATTTCTACGATATTATTGTCTTGCATATGACTCATAGAAATAGTAGATAGACTAGCTAGAATCAAACTTTCACTGCTAAATCTATTAAAAGTTTTATTGAAGTTTTATTAAACGGGGCGGTGTTCGTGGATTTGCTTACTAGGTCAGAGTTATGGACTTGCATATGAGAATATGCGTATGACTCATAGAAATAGAATCAAACTTTCACTGCTGAATCTATTAAAAGTTTTATTGATTCTTGCTAGTCTATCTACTATTGATTCTAGCTGGTCTAGAATCAATAGATTAGAATTCTAGAACCATATGCAAGACGTCACATACGAACTAGTGCTATTCTATTGATTCTATTAGAATCAAACAGAAAGTTTGATTCTAGATTCAAATAGATTTGAATCTATTTATTGAATAGTGAAAAAGTCTTTTCTAAAATGACGTTTTGCATATGACTCATAGAAATAGTAGATAGACTAGCTAGAATCAAAATATTTTGCACAAGGACTTGCATATGAGAATATGCGTATGACTCATAGAAATAGAATCAAACTTTCACTGCTGAATCTATTAAAAGTTTTATTGATTCTAGCTAGTCTATCTACTATTGATTCTAGCTGGTCTAGAATCAATAGTAAGTTTTTAAAATCAATTAGAATACAAGAAAGTTTGATTCTAGCTAGTCTATCTACTATTTCTATAAGTCATATGCAAGACGTCATTTTAGAAAAGACGCGCAGTGGCCGATATTATTGTCTATTTAATAGACAATAATATCTTGTATATCGGAATAGTAGATAGTTTGATTCTAGCTAGTCTATCTACTATTTCTATGAGTTTTATTTGTCTATTCTAGCTATTCTATCTACTATTTCTATGAGTCACATGCAAGACGTCATTTTAGAAAAGACGCGCAGTGGCCGATATTATTGTCTATTTCTATTTCTACTCCGTTTTTAAATCTATCTACTCTTGTATGCAAGACCTTTCATTTCATTCATAACATAAATAGTAGATAGACTAGCTAGAATAGACAAATAAAACTCATAGAAATAGTAGATAGACTAGCTAGAATCAAAATATTTTGCACAAGGACTTGCATATGACTCATAGAAATAGTAGATAGACTAGCTAGAATCAAACTTTCACTGCTGAATCTATTAAATATATTTGAATATCGGCCACCTAGAGGCCTAGAGGAAAATATTTTGTACAAGGCCGCAAGCCATCACTAGAAACAGTGAAAGTTTGATTCTACCTAGTCTATCTACTATTTCTATGAGTCTTTGTAGTAAAATATTGTAGTACTATTTCTATGAGTAATATGCAAGAATATAATATCGGTAGAAATAGACGATAATATCGGCCACTGCGCGTCTTTTCTAAAATGACGTCTTGCATATGACTCATATAAATAGTAGATAGACTAGCTAGAATCAAACTTTCACTGCTGAATCTATTAAAAGTTTCAATAGATTCAAAACTTTTAATTCTTAAAGATTCAAAACTTTTAATAGATTCAGCAGTGAAAGTTTGATAAGTTTCTAAGAATACTTAGAGTAGATAGATAGAATAGAATAGATAGAGATAATAAGTTTTCTATGAGTCATATGCAAGACGTCATTTTAGAATCTATTAAAACTTTTAATAGATTCAGCAGTGAAAGTTTGATTCTAGCTAGTCTATCTACTATTTCTATGAGTCATATGCAAGACGTCATTTTAGAAATCTATTTGAATCTAGAATCAAACTTTCACTGCTGAATCTATTAAATCTATTTGAATATCGGCCACCTAGAGGCCTAGAGGAAAATGTCCAGAATCAAAGTTTTATAAAATTTTATTTATATGAGTTATATTAAACTTTCTTGTATTCTAATTGATTTTAAAAACTTACTATTGATTCTAGACCAGCTAGAATCAATAGTAGATAGACTAGCTAGAATCAATAAAACTTTTAATAGATTCAGCAGTGAAAGTTTGATTCTAGCTAGTCTATCTACTATTTCTATGAGTCATATGCAAGAATATAATATCGGTAGAAATAGACAATAATATCGGCCACTGCGCGTCTTTTCTAAAATGACGTCTTGCATATGACTCCGTTTAATAAATGACTTTTAAAGTCATTAGAAAAAAAATAAAAAATTTTCAGCTATGAATCTAGTAAGCAAGAGTCATATGCGACGTCATTTTAGAAAAGACGCGCAGTGGCCGATATTATTGTCTATTTAATAGACAATAATATGTTATACAATAAAATCAATTAGAATACAAGAAAGTTTGATTCTAGCTAGTCTATCTACTATTTCTATGAGTCATATGCAAGACGTCATTTCAAAAAAGACGCGCAGTGGCCGATATTATTGTCTATTTCTACGATATTATTGTCTTGCATATGACTCATAGAATCTAGAATCATAGAATCTGAATCATAGAATCATAGAATCATATTAAATCTATTAAAAGTTTTATTGATTCTAGCTAGTCTATCTACTATTGATTCTAGCTGGTCTAGAATCAATAGTAAGTTTTTAAAATCAATTAGAATACAAGAAAGTTTGATTCTAGCTAGTCTATCTACTATTTCTATAAGTCATATGCAAGACGTCATTTTAGAAAAGACGCGCAGTGGCCGATATTATTGTCTATTTAATAGACAATAATATCTTGTATATCGGAATAGTAGATAGTTTGATTAATAGTAGATTTTAATTAATATTAATATTAATAGTAGATTAATAGAAATTTGATTAATAGTAGATAGACTAGCTAGAATCAAACTTTCACTGCTAAATCTATTAAAAGTTTTATTGAAGTTTTATTAAACGGGGCGGTGTTCGTGGATTTGCTTACTAGGTCAGAGTTATGGACTTGCATATGAGAATATGCGTATGACTCATAGAAATAGAATCAAACTTTCACTGCTGAATCTATTAAAAGTTTTATTGATTCTTGCTAGTCTATCTACTATTGATTCTAGCTGGTCTAGAATCAATAGATTAGAATTCTAGAACCATATGCAAGACGTCACATACGAACTAGTGCTATTCTATTGATTCTATTAGAATCAAACAGAAAGTTTGATTCTAGATTCAAATAGATTTGAATCTATTTATTGAATAGTGAAAAAGTCTTTTCTAAAATGACATTTTGCATATGACTCATAGAAATAGTAGATAGACTAGCTAGAATCAAAATATTTTGCACAAGGACTTGCATATGAGAATATGCGTATGACTCATAGAAATAGAATCAAACTTTCACTGCTGAATCTATTAAAAGTTTTATTGATTCTAGCTAGTCTATCTACTATTGATTCTAGCTGGTCTAGAATCAATAGTAAGTTTTTAAAATCAATTAGAATACAAGAAAGTTTGATTCTAGCTAGTCTATCTACTATTTCTATGAGTCATATGCAAGACGTCATTTTAGAAAAGACGCGCAGTGGCCGATATTATTGTCTATTTAATAGACAATAATATCTTGTATATCGGAATAGTAGATAGTTTGATTCTAGCTAGTCTATCTACTATTTCTATGAGTTTTATTTGTCTATTCTAGCTAGTCTATCTACTATTTCTATGAGTCATATGCAAGACGTCATTTTAGAAAAGACGCGCAGTGGCCGATATTATTGTCTATTTCTACTCCGTTTAATAAATCTATCTACTCTTGTATGCAAGACCTTTCATTTCATTCATAACATAAATAGTAGATAGACTAGCTAGAATAGACAAATAAAACTCATAGAAATAGTAGATAGACTAGCTAGAATCAAAATATTTTGCACAAGGACTTGTATATGACTCATAGAAATAGTAGATAGACTAGCTAGAATCAAACTTTCACTGCTGAATCTATTAAATCTATTTGAATATCGGCCACCTAGAGGCCTAGTGGAAAATATTTTGCACAAGGCCGCAAGCCTTCACTAGAAACAGTGAAAGTTTGATTCTAGCTAGTCTATCTACTATTTCTATGAGTCTTTGTAGTAAAATATTGTAGTACTATTTCTATGAGTCATATGCAAGAATATAATATCGGTAGAAATAGACAATAATATCGGCCACTGCGCGTCTTTTCTAAAATGACGTCTTGCATATGACTCATAGAAATAGTAGATAGACTAGCTAGAATCAAACTTTCACTGCTGAATCTATTAAAAGCTTTAATAGATTCAAAACTTTTAATTCTTAAAGATTCAAAACTTTTAGTAGATTCAGCAGTGAAAGTTTGATAAGTTTCTAAGAATACTTAGAGTAGATAGATAGAATAGAATAGATAGAGATAATAAGTTTTCTATGAGTCATATGCAAGACGTCATTTTAGAATCTATTAAAACTTTTAATAGATTCAGCAGTGAAAGTTTGATTCTAGCTAGTCTATCTACTATTTCTATGAGTCATATGCAAGACGTCATTTTAGAAATCTATTTGAATCTAGAATCAAACTTTCACTGCTGAATCTATTAAATCTATTTGAATATCGGCCACCTAGAGGCCTAGAGGAAAATGTCCAGAATCAAAGTTTTATAAAATTTTATTTCTATGAGTTTTATTAAACTTTCTTGTATTCTAATTGATTTTAAAAACTTACTATTGATTCTAGACCAGCTAGAATCAATAGTAGATAGACTAGCTAGAATCAATAAAACTTTTAATAGATTCAGCAGTGAAAGTTTGATTCTAGCTAGTCTATCTACTATTTCTATGAGTCATATGCAAGAATATAATATCGGTAGAAATAGACAATAATATCGGCCACTGCGCGTCTTTTCTAAAATGACGTCTTGCATATGACTCCGTTTAATAAATGACTTTTAAAGTCATTAGAAAAAAAAAAATAAAATTTTTTCAGCTATGAATCTAGTAAGCAAGAGTCATATGCAAGACGTCATTTTAGAAAAGACGCGCAGTGGCCGATATTATTGTCTATTTAATAGACAATAATATCTTATACAATAAAATCAATTAGAATACAAGAAAGTTTGATTCTAGCTAGTCTATCTACTATTTCTTATCAATTTCTACTATTTCTGTTCGTGGATTTGCTTACTAGGTGAGAGATCTACTCATCTAGATCTCTAGATGAGATCTAGTCTATCTACTATTTCTATGAGTCATATGCAAGACGTCATTTTAGAAAAGACGCGCAGTGGCCGATATTATTGTCTATTTCTACGATATTATTGTCTTGCATATGACTCATAGAAATAGTAGATAGACTAGCTAGAATCAAACTTTCACTGCTGAATCTATTAAAAGTTTTATTGAAGTTTTATTAAACGGGGCGGTGTTCGTGGATTTGCTTACTAGGTCAGAGTTATGGACTTGCATATGAGAATATGCGTATGACTCATAGAAATAGAATCAAACTTTCACTGCTGAATCTATTAAATCTATTTGAATATCGGCCACCTAGAGGCCTAGAGGAAAATGTCCAGAATCAAAGTTTTATAAAATTTTATTTCTATGAGTTTTATTAAACTTTCTTGTATTCTAATTGATTTTAAAAACTTACTATTGATTCTAGACCAGCTAGAATCAATAGTAGATAGACTAGCTAGAATCAATAAAACTTTTAATAGATTCAGCAGTGAAAGTTTGATTCTAGCTAGTCTATCTACTATTTCTATGAGTCATATGCAAGAATATAATATCGGTAGAAATAGACAATAATATCGGCCACTGCGCGTATTTTCTAAAATGACGTCTTGCATATGACTCCGTTTAATAAATGACTTTTAAAGTCATTAGAAAAAAAAATAAAATTTTTTCAGCTATGAATCTAGTAAGCAAGAGTCATATGCAAGACGTCATTTTAGAAAAGACGCGCAGTGGCCGATATTATTGTCTATTTAATAGACAATAATATCTTATACAATAAAATCAATTAGAATACAAGAAAGTTTGATTCTAGCTAGTCTATCTACTATTTCTTATCAATTTCTACTATTTCTGTTCGTGTATTTGCTTACTAGGTCAGAGATCTACTCATCTAGATCTCTAGATGAGATCTAGTCTATCTACTATTTCTATGAGTCATATGCAAGACGTCATTTTAGAAAAGACGCGCAGTGGCCGATATTATTGTCTATTTCTACGATATTATTGTCTTGCATATGACTCATAGAAATAGTAGATAGACTAGCTAGAATCAAAATTTCACTGCTGAATCTATTAAAAGTTTTATTGAAGTTTTATTAAACGGGGCGGTGTTCGTGGATTTGCTTACTAGGTCAGAGTTATGGACTTGCATATGAGAATATGCGTATGACTCATAGAAATAGAATCAAACTTTCACTGCTGAATCTATTAAAAGTTTTATTGATTCTTGCTAGTCTATCTACTATTGATTCTAGCTGGTCTAGAATCAATAGATTAGAATTCTAGAACCATATGCAAGACGTCACATACGAACTAGTGCTATTCTATTGATTCTATTAGAATCAAACAGAAAGTTTGATTCTAGATTCAAATAGATTTGAATCTATTTATTGAATAGTGAAAAAGTCTTTTCTAAAATGACGTCTTGCATATGACTCATAGAAATAGTAGATAGACTAGCTAGAATCAAAATATTTTGCACAAGGACTTGCATATGAGAATATGCGTATGACTCATAGAAATAGAATCAAACTTTCACTGCTGAATCTATTAAAAGTTTTATTGATTCTAGCTAGTCTATCTACTATTGATTCTAGCTGGTCTAGAATCAATAGTAAGTTTTTGAAATCAATTAGAATACAAGAAAGTTTGATTCTAGCTAGTCTATCTACTATTTCTATGAGTCATATGCAAGACGTCATTTTAGAAAAGACGCGCAGTGGCCGATATTATTGTCTATTTAATAGACAATAATATCTTGTATATCGGAATAGTAGATAGTTTGATTCTAGCTAGTCTATCTACTATTTCTATGAGTTTTATTTGTCTATTCTAGCTAGTCTATCTACTATTTCTATGAGTCATATGCAAGACGTCATTTTAGAAAAGACGCGCATTGGCCGATATTATTGTCTATTTCTATTTCTACTCCGTTTAATAAATCTATCTACTCTTGTATGCAAGACCTTTCATTTCATTCATAACATAAATAGTAGATAGACTAGCTAGAATAGACAAATAAAACTCATAGAAATAGTAGATAGACTAGCTAGAATCAAAATATTTTGCACAAGGACTTGCATATGACTCATAGAAATAGTAGATAGACTAGCTAGAATCAAACTTTCACTGCTGAATCTATTAAATCTATTTGAATATCGGCCACCTAGAGGCCTAGAGGAAAATATTTTGCACAAGGCCGCAAGCCTTCACTAGAAACAGTGAAAGTTTGATTCTAGCTAGTCTATCTACTATTTCTATGAGTCTTTGTAGTTAAATATTGTAGTACTATTTCTATGAGTCATATGCAAGAATATAATATCGGTAGAAATAGACAATAATATCGGCCACTGCGCGTCTTTTCTAAAATGACGTCTTGCATATGACTCATAGAAATAGTAGATAGACTAGCTAGAATCAAACTTTCACTGCTGAATCTATTAAAAGTTTTAATAGATTCAAAACTTTTAATTCTTAAAGATTCAAAACTTTTAATAGATTCAGCAGTGAAAGTTTGATAAGTTTCTAAGAATACTTAGAGTAGATAGATAGAATAGAATAGATAGAGATAATAAGTTTTCTATGAGTCATATGCAAGACGTCATTTTAGAATCTATTAAAACTTTTAATAGATTCAGCAGTGAAAGTTTGATTCTAGCTAGTCTATCTACTATTTCTATGAGTCATATGCAAGACGTCATTTTAGAAATCTATTTGAATCTAGAATCAAACTTTCACTGCTGAATCTATTAAATCTATTTGAATATCGGCCACCTAGAGGCCTAGAGGAAAATGTCCAGAATCAAAGTTTTATAAAATTTTATTTCTATGAGTTTTATTAAACTTTCTTGTATTCTAATTGATTTTAAAAACTTACTATTGATTCTAGACCAGCTAGAATCAATAGTAGATAGACTAGCTAGAATCAATAAAACTTTTAATAGATTCAGCAGTGAAAGTTTGATTCTAGCGAGTCTATCTACTATTTCTATGAGTCATATGCAAGAATATAATATCGGTAGAAATAGACAATAATATCGGCCACTGCGCGTCTTTTCTAAAATGACGTCTTGCATATGACTCCGTTTAATAAATGACTTTTAAAGTCATTAGAAAAAAAAATAAAATTTTTTCAGCTATGAATCTAGTAAGCAAGAGTAATATGCAAGACGTCATTTTAGAAAAGACGCGCAGTGGCCGATATTATTGTCTATTTAATAGACAATAATATCTTATACAATAAAATCAATTAGAATACAAGAAAGTTTGATTCTAGCTAGTCTATCTACTATTTCTTATCAATTTCTACTATTTCTGTTCGTGGATTTGCTTACTAGGTCAGAGGTCTACTCATCTAGATCTCTAGAATCATCTAGATCTCTTTGAGCTAGAATCAAACTTTCACTGCTGAATCTATTAAAAGTTTTATTGAAGTTTTATTAAACGGGGCGGTGTTCGTGGATTTGCTTACTAGGTCAGAGTTATGGACTTGCATATGAGAATATGCGTATGACTCATAGAAATAGAATCAAACTTTCACTGCTGAATCTATTAAAAGTTTTATTGATTCTTGCTAGTCTATCTACTATTGACTCTAGCTGGTCTAAAATCAATAGATTAAAATTCTAGAACCATATGCAAGACGTCACATACGAACTAGTGCTATTCTATTGATTCTATTAGAATCAAACAGAAAGTTTGATTCTAGATTCAAATAGAATTTAATCTATTTATTGAATAGTGAAAAAGTCTTTTCTAAAATGACGTCTTGCATATGACTCATAGAAATAGTAGATAGACTAGCTAGAATCAAAATATTTTGCACAAGGACTTGCATATGAGAATATGCGTATGACTCATAGAAATAGAATCAAACTTTCACTGCTGAATCTATTAAAAGTTTTATTGATTCTAGCTAGTCTATCTACTATTGATTCTAGCTGGTCTAGAATCAATAGTAAGTTTTTAAAATCAATTAGAATACAAGAAAGTTTGATTCTAGCTAGTCTATCTACTATTTCTATGAGTCATATGCAAGACGTCATTTTAGAAAGACGCGCAGTGGCCGATATTATTGTCTATTTAATAGACAATAATATCTTGTATATCGGAATAGTAGATAGTTTGATTCTAGCTAGTCTATCTACTATTTCTATGAGTTTTATTTGTCTATTCTAGCTAGTCTATCTACTATTTCTATGAGTCATATGCAAGACGTCATTTTAGAAAAGACGCGCAGTGCCGATATTATTGTCTATTTCTATTTCTACTCCGTTTAATAAATCTATCTACTGTTGTAGCAAGACCTTTCATTTCATTCATAACATAAATAGTAGATAGACTAGCTAGAAAAGACAAATAAAACTCATAGAAATAGTAGATAGACTAGCTAGAATCAAAATATTTTGCACAAGGACTTGCATATGACTCATAGAAATAGTAGATAGACTAGCTAGAGTCAAACTTTCACTGCTGAATCTATTAAATCTATTTGAATATCGGCCATCTAGAGGCCTAGAGGAAAATATTTTGCACAAGGCCGCAAGCCTTCACTAGAAACAGTGAAAGTTTGATTCTAGCTAGTCTATCTACTATTTCTATGAGTCTTTGTAGTTAAATATTGTAGTACTATTTCTATGAGTCATATGCAAGAATATAATATCGGTAGAAATATAATATCGGTAGATAGACTAGCTAGAATCAAAATATTTTGCACAAGGACTTGCATATGACTCATAGAAATAGTAGATAGACTAGCTAGAGTCAAACTTTCACTGCTGAATCTATTAAATCTATTTGAATATCGGCCATCTAGAGGCCTAGAGGAAAATATTTTGCACAAGGCCGCAAGCCTACACTAGAAACAGTGAAAGTTTGATTCTAGCTAGTCTATCTACTATTTCTATGAGTCTTTGTAGTTAAATATTGTAGTACTATTTCTATGAGTCATATGCAAGAATATAATATCGGTAGAAATAGACAATAATATCGGCCACTGCGCGTCTTTTCTAAAATGACGTCTGGCATATGACTCATAGAAATAGTAGATAGACTAGCTAGAATCAAACTTTCACTGCTGAATCTATTAAAAGTTTTAATAGATTCAAAACTTTTAATTCTTAAAGATTCAAAACTTTTAATAGATTCAGCAGTGAAAGTTTGATAAGTTTCTAAGAATACTTAGAGTAGATAGATAGAATAGAATAGATAGAGATAATAAGTTTTCTATGAGTCATATGCAAGACGTCATTTTAGAAAAGACGCGCAGTGGCCGATATTATTGTCTATTTCTACGATATTATTGTCTTGCATATGACTCATAGAAATAGTAGATAGACTAGCTAGAATCAAACTTTCACTGCTGAATCTATTAAAAGTTTTATTGAAGTTTTATTAAACGGGGCGGTGTTCGTGGATTTGCTTACTAGGTCAGAGTTATGGACTTGCATATGAGAATATGCGTATGACTCATAGAAATAGAATCAAACTTTCACTGCTGAATCTATTAAAAGTTTTATTGATTCTTGCTAGTCTATCTACTATTGATTCTAGCTGGTCTAGAATCAATAGATTAGAATTCTAGAACCATATGCAAGACGTCACATGCGAACTAGTGCTATTCTATTGATTCTATTAGAATCAAACAGAAAGTTTGATTCTAGATTCAAATAGATTTGAATCTATTTATTGAATAGTGAAAAAGTCTTTTCTAAAATGACGTCTTGCATATGACTCATAGAAATAGTAGATAGACTAGCTAGAATCAAAATATTTTGCACAAGGACTTGCATATGAGAATATGCGTATGACTCATAGAAATAGAATCAAACTTTCACTGCTGAATCTATTAAAAGTTTTATTGATTCTAGCTAGTCTATCTACTATTGTTCTAGCTGGTCTAGAATCAATAGTAAGTTTTTAAAATCAATTAGAATACAAGAAAGTTTGATTCTAGCTAGTCTATCTACTATTTCTATGAGTCAATGCAAGACGTCATTTTAGAAAAGACGCGCAGTGGCCGATATTATTGT
>NW_027063290.1:0-37482 GCF_032884065.1 Artemia franciscana | reverse complement strand
CATTTCATTCATAACATAAATAGTAGATAGACTAGCTAGAATAGACAAATAAAACTCATAGAAATAGTAGATAGACTAGCTAGAATCAAAATATTTTGCACAAGGACTTGCATATGACTCATAGAAATAGTAGATAGACTAGCTAGAATCAAACTTTCACTGCTGAATCTATTAAATCTATTTGAATATCGGCCACCTAGAGGCCTAGAGGAAAATATTTTGCACAAGGCCGCAAGCCTTCACTAGAAACAGTGAAAGTTTGATTCTAGCTAGTCTATCTACTATTTCTATGAGTCTTTGTAGTAAAATGTTGTAGTACTATTTCTATGAGTCATATGCAAGAATATAATATCGGTAGAAATAGACAATAATATCGGTCACTGGGCGTCTTTTCTAAAATGACGTCTTGCATATGACTCATAGAAATAGTAGATAGACTAGCTAGAATCAAACTTTCACTGCTGAATCTATTAAAAGTTTTAATAGATTCAAAACTTTTAATTCTTAAAGATTCAAAACTTTTAATAGATTCAGCAGTGAAAGTTTGATGAGTTTCTAAGAATACTTAGAGTAGATACATAGAATAGAATAGATAGAGATAATAAGTTTTCTATGAGTCATATGCAAGACGTCATTTTAGAATCTATTAAAACTTTTAATAGATTCAGCAGTGAAAGTTTGATTCTAGCTAGTCTATCTACTATTTCTATGAGTCATATGCAAGACGTCATTTTAGAAATCTATTTGAATCTAGAATCAAACTTTCACTGCTGAATCTGTTAAATCTATTTGAACATCGGCCACCTAGAGGCCTAGAGGAAAATGTCCAGAATCAAAGTTTTATAAAATTTTATTTCTATGAGTTTTATTAAACTTTCTTGTATTCTAATTGATTTTAAAAACTTACTATTGATTCTAGACCAGCTAGAATCAATAGTAGATAGACTAGCTAGAATCAATAAAACTTTTACTAGATTCAGCAGTGAAAGTTTGATTCTAGCTAGTCTATCTACTATTTCTATGAGTCATATGCAAGACGTCATTTTAGAAAAGAAGCGCAGTGGCCGATATTATTGTCTATTTCTATTTCTACTCCGTTTAATAAATCTATCTACTCTTGTATGCAAGACCTTTCATTTCATTCATAACATAAATAGTAGATAGACTAGCTAGAATCAAAATATTTTACACAAGGACTTGCATATGAGAATATGCGTATGACTCATAGAAATAGAATCAAATTTTCACTGCTGAATCTATTAGAAGTTTTATTGATTCTTGCTAGTCTATCTTCTATTGATTCTAGCTGGTCTAGAATCAATAGATTAGAATTCTAGAACCATATGCAAGACGTCACATACGACCTAGTGCTATTCTATTGATTCTATTAGAATCAAACAGAAAGTTTGATTCTAGATTCAAATAGATTTGAATCTATTTATTGAATAGTGAAAAAGTCTTTTCTAAAATGACGTCTTGCATATGACTCATAGAAATAAGTAGATCGACTAGCTAGAATCAAAATATTTTGCACAAGGACTTGCATATGAGAATATGCGTATGACTCATAGAAATAGAATCAAACTTTCACTGCTGAATCTATTAAAAGTTTTATTGATTCTAGCTAGTCTATCTACTATTGATTCTAGCTGGTCTAGAATCAATAGTAAGTTTTTTAAAATCAATTAGAATACAAGAAAGTTTGATTCTAGCTAGTGTATCTACTATTTCTATGAGTCATATGCAAGACATCATTTTAGAAAAGACGCGCAGTGGCCGATATTATTGTCTATTTAATAGACAATAATATTTTGTATATCGCAATAGTAGATAGTTTGATTCTAGCTAGTCTATCTACTATTTCTATGAGCTTTATTTGTCTATTCTAGCTAGTCTATCTACTATTTCTATGAGTCATATGCAAGACGTCATTTTAGAAAAGACGCGCAGTGGCCGATATTATTGTCTATTTTTATTTCTACTCCGTTTAATAAATCTATCTACTCTTGTATGCAAGACCTTTCATTTCATTCATAACATAAATAGTAGATAGACTAGCTAGAATAGACAAATAAAACTCATAGAAATAGTAGATAGACTAGCTAGAATCAAAATATTTTGCACAAGGACTTGCATATGACTCATAGAAATAGTAGATAGACTAGCTAGAATCAAACTTTCACTGCTGAATCTATTAAATCTATTTGAATATCGGCCACCTAAAGGCCTAGAGGAAAATATTTTGCACAAGGCCGCAAGCCTTCACTAGAAACAGTGAAAGTTTGATTCTAGCTAGTCTATCTACTATTTCTATGAGTCTTTGTAGTAAAATGTTGTAGTACTATTTCTATGAGTCATATGCAAGAATATAATATCGGTAGAAATAGACAATAATATCGGTCACTGCGCGTCTTTTCTAAAATGACGTCTTGCATATGACTCATAGAAATAGTAGATAGACTAGCTAGAATCAAACTTTCACTGCTGAATCTATTAAAAGTTTTAATAGATTCAAAACTTTTAATTCTTAAAGATTCAAAACTTTTAATAGATTCAGCAGTGAAAGTTTGATGAGTTTCTAAGAATACTTAGAGTAGATAGATAGAATAGAATAGATAGAGATAATAAGTTTTCTATGAGTCATATGCAAGACGTCATTTTAGAATCTATTAAAACTTTTAATAGATTCAGCAGTGAAAGTTTGATTCTAGCTAGTCTATCTACTATTTCTATGAGTCATATGCAAGAATATAATATCGGTAGAAATAGACAATAATATCGGCCACTGCGCGTCTTTTCTAAAATGACGTCTTGCATATGACTCCGTTTAATAAATGACTTTTAAAGTCATTAGAAAAAAAATAAAATTTTTTCAGCTATGAATCTAGTAAGCAAGAGTGATATGCAAGACGTCAATTTAGAAAAGACGCGCAGTGGCCGATATTATTGTCTATTTAATAGACAATAATATCTTATACAATAAAATCAATTAGAATACAAGAAAGTTTGATTCTAGCTAGTCTATCTACTATTTCTTTTCAATTTCTACTATTTCTGTTCGTGGAGTTGCTTACTAGGTCAGAGATCTACTCATCTAGATCTCTAGATGAGATCTAGTCTATCTACTATTTCTATGAGTCATATGCAATACGTCATTTTAGAAAAGACGCGCAGTGGCCGATATTATTGTCTATTTCTACGATATTATTGTCTTGCATATGACTCATAGAAATAGTAGATAGACTAGCTAGAATCAAACTTTCACTGCTGAATCTATTAAAAGTTTTATTGAAGTTTTATTAAACGGGGCGGTGTTCGTGGATTTGCTTACTAGGTCAGAGTTATGGACTTGCATATGAGAATATGCGTATGACTCATAGAAATAGAATCAAACTTTCACTGCTGAATCTATTAATAGTTTTATAGATTCTTGCTAGTCTATCTACTATTGATTCTAGCTGGTCTAGAATCAATAGATTAGAATTCTAGAACCATATGCAAGACGTCACATACGAACTAGTGCTATTCTATTGATTCTATTAGAATCAGACAGAAAGTTTGATTCTAGATTCAAATAGATTTGAATCTATTTATTGAATAGTGAAAAAGTCTTTTCTAAAATGACGTCTTGCATATGACTCATAGAAATAGTAGATAGACTAGCTAGAATCAAAATATTTTGCACAAGGACTTGCATATGAGAATATGCGTATGACTCATAGAAATAGAATCAAACTTTCACTGCTGAATCTTTTAAAAGTTTTATTGATTCTAGCTAGTCTATCTACTATTGATTCTAGCTGGTCTAGAATCAATAGTAAGTTTTTAAAATCAATTAGAATACAAGAAAGTTTGATTCTAGCTAGTCTATCTACTATTTCTATGAGTCATATGCAAGACGTCATTTTAGAAAAGACGCGCAGTGGCCGATATTATTGTCTATTTAATAGACAATAATATCTTGTATATCGGAATAGTAGATAGTTTGATTCTAGCTAGTCTATCTACTATTTCTATGAGTTTTATTTGTCTATTCTAGCTAGTCTATCTACTATTTCTATGAGTCATATGCAAGACGTCATTTTAGAAAAGACGCGCAGTGGCCGATATTATTGTCTATTTCTATTTCTACTCCGTTTAATAAATCTATCTAGTCTTGTATGCAAGACCTTTCATTTTATTCATAACATAAATAGTAGATAGACTAGCTAGAATAGACAAATAAAACTCATAGAAATAGTAGATAGACTAGCTAGAATCAAAATATTTTGCACAAGGACTTGCATATGACTCATAGAAATAGTAGATAGACTAGCTAGAATCAAACTTTCACTGCTGAATCTATTAAATCTATTTGAATATCGGCCACCTAGAGGCCTAGAGGAAATTATTTTGCACAAGGCCGCAAGCCTTCACTAGAAACAGTGAAAGTTTGATTCTAGCTAGTCTATCTACTATTTCTATGAGTCTTTGTAGTAAAATATTGTAGTACTATTTCTATGAGTCATATGCAAGAATATAATATCGGTAGAAATAGACAATAATATCGGCCACTGCGCGTCTTTTCTAAAATGACGTCTTGCATATGACTCATATAAATAGTAGATAGACTAGCTAGAATCAAACTTTCACTGCTGAATCTATTAAAAGTTTTAATAGATTCAAAACTTTTAATTCTTAAAGATTCAAAACTTTTAATAGATTCAGCAGTGAAAGTTTGATAAGTTTCTAAGAATACTTAGAGTAGATAGATAGAATAGAATAGATAGAGATAATAAGTTTTCTATGAGTCATATGCAAGACGTCATTTTAGAATCTATTAAAACTTTTAATAGATTCAGCAGTGAAAGTTTGAGTCTAGCTAGTCTATGTACTATTTCTATGAGTCATATGCAAGACGTCATTTTAGAAATTTAATTGAATCTAGAATCAAACTTTCACTGCTGAATCTATTAAATCTATTTGAATATCGGCCACCTAGAGGCCTAGAGGAAAATGTCCAGAATCAAAGTTTATAAAATTTTATTTCTATGAGTTTTATTAAACTTTCTTGTATTCTAATTGATTTTAAAAACTTACTATTGATTCTAGACCAGCTAGAATCAATAGTAGATAGACTAGCTAGAATCAATAAAACTTTTAATAGATTCAGCAGTGAAAGTTTGATTCTAGCTAGTCTATCTACTATTTCTATGAGTCATATGCAAGAATATAATATCGGTAGAAATAGACAATAATATCGGCCACTGCGCGTCGTTTCTAAAATGACGTCTTGCTTATGACTCCGTTTAATAAATGACTTTTAAAGTCTTTAGAAAAAAAAATAAAATTTTTTCAGCTATGAATCTAGTAAGCAAGAGTCATATGCAAGACGTCATTTTAGAAAAGACGCGCAGTGGCCGATATTATTGTCTATTTAATAGACAATAATATATTATACAATAAAATTAATTAGAATACAAGAAAGTTTGATTCTAGCTAGTCTATCTACTATTTTTTATCAATTTCTACTATTTCTGTTCGTGGATTTGCTTACTAGGTCAGAGATCTAATCATCTAGATCTCTAGATAAGATCTAGTCTATCTACTATTTCTGTGAGTCATATGCAAGACGTCATTTTAGAAAAGACGCGCAGTGGCCGATATTATTGTCTATTTCTACGATATTATTGTCTTGCATATGACTCATAGAAATAGTAGATAGACTAGCTAGAATCAAACTTTCACTGCTGAATCTATTAAAAGTTTTATTGAAGTTTTATTAAACGGGGCGGTGTTCGTGGATTTGCTTACTAGGTCAGAGTTATGGACTTGCATATGAGAATATGCGTATGACTCATAGAAATAGAATCAAACTTTCACTGCTGAATCTATTAAAAGTTTTATTGATTCTTGCTAGTCTATCTACTATTGATTCTAGCTGGTCTAGAATCAATAGATTAGAATTCTAGAACCATATGCAAGACGTCAAATACGAACTAGTGCTTTTCTATTGATTCTATTAGAATCAAACAGAAAGTTTGATTCTAGATTCAAATAGATTTGAATCTATTTATTGAATAGTGAAAAAGTCTTTTCTAAAATGACGTCTTGCATATGACTCATAGAAATAGTAGATAGACTAGCTAGAATCAAAATATTTTGCACAAGGACTTGCATATGAGAATCTGCGTATGACTCATAGAAATAGAATCAAACTTTCACTGCTGAATCTATTAAAAGTTTTATTGATTCTAGCTAGTCTATCTACTATTGATTCTAGCTGGTCTAGAATCAATAGTAAGTTTTTAAAATCAATTAGAATACAAGAAAGTTTGATTCTAGCTAGTCTATCTACTATTTCTATGAGTCATATGCAAGACGTCATTTTAGAAAAGACGCGCAGTGGCCGATATTATTGTCTATTTAATAGACAATAATATCTTGTATATCGGAATAGTAGATAGTTTGATTCTAGCTAGTCTATCTACAATTTCTATGAGTTTTATTTGTCTATTCTAGATAGTCTATCTACTATTTCTATGAATCATATGCAAGACGTCATTTTAGAAAAGACGCGCAGTGGCCGATATTATTGTCTATTTCTATTTCTACTCCGTTTAATAAATCTATCTACTCTTGTATGCAAGACCTTTCATTTCATTCATAACATAAATAGTAGATAGACTAGCTAGAATAGACAAATAAAACTCATAGAAATAGTAGATAGACTAGCTAGAATCAAAATATTTTGCACAAGGACTTGCATATGACTCATAGAAATAGTAGATAGACTAGCTAGAATCAAACTTTCACTGCTGAATCTATTAAATCTATTTGAATATCGGCCACCTAGAGGCCTAGAGGAAAATATTTTGCACAAGGCCGCAAGCCTTCACTAGAAACAGTGAAAGTTTGATTCTAGCTAGTCTATCTACTATTTCTATGAGTCTTTGTAGTAAAATATTGTAGTACTATTTCTATGAGTCATATGCAAGAATATAATATCGGTAGAAATAGACAATAATATCGGCCACTGCGCGTCTTTTCTAAAATGACGTCTTGCATATGACTCATAGAAATAGTAGATAGACTAGCTAGAATCAAACTTTCACTGCTGAATCTATTAAAAGTTTAATAGATTCAAAACTTTTAATTCTTAAAGATTCAAAACTTTTAATAGATTCAGCAGTGAAAGTTTGATAAGTTTCTAAGAATACTTAGAGTAGATAGATAGAATAGAATAGATAGAGATAATAAGTTTTCTATGAGTCATATGCAAGACGTCATTTTAGAATCTATTAAAACTTTTAATAGATTCAGCAGTGAAAGTTTGATTCTAACTAGTCTATCTACTATTTCTATGAGTCATATGCAAGACGTAATTTTAAAAATCTATTGGAATCTAGAATCAAACTTTCACTGCTGAATCTATTAAATCTATTTGAATATCGGCCACCTAGAGGCCTAGAGGAAAATGTCCAGAATCAAAGTTTTATAAAATTTTATTTCTATGAGTTTTATTAAACTTTCTTGTATTCTAATTGATTTTAAAAACTTACTATTGATTCTAGACCAGCTAGAATCAATAGTAGATAGACTAGCTAGAATCAATAAAACTTTTAATAGATTCAGCAGTGAAAGTTTGATTCTAGCTAGTCTATCTACTATTTCTATGAGTCATATGCAAGAATATAATATCGGTAGAAATAGACAATAATATCGGCCACTGCGCGTCTTTTCTAAAATGACGTCTTGCATATGACTCCGTTTAATAAATGACTTTTAAAGTCATTAGAAAAAAAATAAAAAATTTTCAGCTATGAATCTAGTAAGCAAGAGTCATATGCAAGACGTCATTTTAGAAAAGACGCGCAGTGGCCGATATTATTGTCTATTTAATAGACAATAATATCTTATACAATAAAATCAATTAGAATAGAAGAAAGTTTGATTCTAGCTAGTCTATCTACTTTTTCTTATCAATTTCTACTATTTCTGTTCGTGGATTTGCTTACTAGGTCAGAGATCTACTCATCTAGATCTCTAGATGAGATCTATTCTATCTACTATTTCTATGAGTCATATGCAAGACGTCATTTTAGAAAAGACGCACAGTGGCCGATATTATTGTCTATTTCTACGATATTATTGTCTTGCATATGACTCATTGAAATAGTAGATAGACTAGCTAGAATCAAACTTTCACTGCTGAATCTATTAAAAGTCTTATTGAAGTTTTATTAAACGGGGCGGTGTTCGTGGATTTGCTTACTAGGTCAGAGTTATGGACTTGCATATGAGAATATGCGTATGACTCATAGAAATAGAATCAAACTTTCACTGCTGAATCTATTAAAAGTTTTATTGATTCTTGCTAGTCTATCTACTATTGATTCTAGCTGGTCTAGAATCAATAGATTAGAATTCTAGAACCATATGCAAGACGTCACATACGAACTAGTGCTATTCTATTGATTCTATTAGAATCAAACAAAAAGTTTGATTGTAGATTCAAATAGATTTGAATCTATTTATTGAATTGTGAAAAAGTCTTTTCTAAAATGACGTCTTGCATATGACTCATAGAAATAGTAGATAGACTAGCTAGAATCAAAATATTTTGCACAAGGACTTGCATATTAGAATATGCGTATGACTCATAGAAATAGAATCAAACTTTCACTGTTGAATCTATTAAAAGTTTTATTGATTCTAGCCAGTCTATCTACTATTGATTCTAGCTGGTCTAGAATCAATAGTAAGTTTTTAAAATCAATTAGAATACAAGAAAGTTTGATTCTAGCTAGTCTATCTACTATTTCTATGAGTCATATGCAAGACGTCATTTTAGAAAAGACGCGCAGTGGCCGATATTATTGTTTATTTAATAGACAATAATATCTTGTATATCGGAATAGTAGATAGTTTGATTCTAGCTAGTCTATCTACTATTTCTATGAGTTTTATTTGTCTATTCTAGCTAGTCTATCTACTATTTCTATGAGTCTTTGTAGTAAAATATTGTAGTACTATTTCTATGAGTCATATGCAAGAATATAATATCGGTAGAAATAGACAATAATATCGGCCACTGCGCGTCTTTTCTAAAATGACGGCTTGCATATGACTCATAGAAATAGTAGATAGACTAGCTAGAATCAAACTTTCACTGCTGAATCTATTGAAAGTTTTAATAGATTCAAAACTTTTAATTCTTAAAGATTCAAAACTTTTAATAGATTCAGCAGTGAAAGTTTGATAAGTTTCTAAGAATACTTAGAGTAGATAGATAGAATAGAATAGATAGAGATAATAAGTTTCTATGAGTCATATGCAAGACGTCATTTTAGAATCTATTAAAACTTTTAATAGATTCAGCAGTGAAAGTTTGATTCTAGCTAGTCTATCTACTATTTCTATGAGTCATATGCAAGACGTCATTTTAGAAATCTATTTGAATCTAGAATCAAACTTTCACTGCTGAATCTATTAAATCTATTTGAATATCGGCCACCTAGAGGCCTAGAGGAAAATGTCCAGAATCAAAGTTTTATAAAATTTTATTTCTATGAGTTTTATTAAACTTTCTTGTATTCTAATTGATTTTAAAAACTTACTATTGATTCTAGACCAGCTAGAATCAATAGTAGATAGACTAGCTAGAATCAATAAAACTTTTAATAGATTCAGCAGTGAAAGTTTGATTCTAGCTAGTCTATCTACTATTTCTATGAGTCATATGCAAGAATATAATATCGGTAGAAATAGACAATAATATCGGCCACTGCGCGTCTTTTCTAAAATGACGTCTTGCATATGACTCCGTTTAATAAATGACTTTTAAAGTCATTAGAAAAAAAAATAAAAATTTTTCAGCTATGAATCTAGTAAGCAAGAGTCATATGCAAGACGTCATTTTAGAAAAGACGCGCAGTGGCCGATATTATTGTCTATTTAATAGACAATAATATCTTATACAATAAAATCAATTAGAATACAAGAAAGTTTGATTCTAGCTAGTCTATCTACTATTTCTTATCAATTTCTACTATTTCTGTTCGTGGATTTGCTTACTAGGTCAGAGATCTACTCATCTAGATCTCTAGATGAGATCTAGTCTGTCTATTATTTCTATGAGTCATATGCAAGACGTCATTTTAGAAAAGACGCGCAGTGGCCGATATTATTGTCTATTTTTACGATATTATTGTCTTGCATATGACTCATAGAAATAGTAGATAGACTAGCTAGAATCAAACTTTCACTGCTGAATCTATTAAAAGTTTTATTGAAGTTTTATTAAACGGGGCGGTGTTCGTGGATTTGTTTACTAGGTCAGAGTTATGGACTTGCATATGAGAATATGCGTATAACTCATAAAAATAGAATCAAACTTTCACTGCTGAATCTATCAAAAGTTTTATTGATTCTTGCTAGTCTATCTACTATTGATTCTAGCTGGTCTAGAATCAATAGATTAGAATTCTAGAACCATATGCAAGACGTCACATACGAACTAGTGCTATTCTATTGATTCTATTAGAATCAAACAGAAAGTTTGATTCTAGATTCAAATAGATTTGAATCTATTTATTGAATAGTGAAAAAGTCTTTTCTAAAATGACGTCTTGCATATGACTCATAGAAATAGTAGATAGACTAGCTAGAATCAAAATATTTTGCACAAGGACTTGCATATGAGAATATGCGTATGACTCATAGAAATAGAATCAAACTTTCACTGCTGAATCTATTAAAAGTTTTATTGATTCTAGCTAGTCTATCTACTATTGATTCTAGCTGGCTTAGAATCAATAGTAAGTTTTTAAAATCAATTAGAATACAAGAAAGTTTGATTCTAGCTAGTCTATCTACTATTTCTATGAGTCATATGCAAGACGTCATTTTAGAAAAGACTTGATTCTAGCTAGTCTATCATGAGTTTTATTTGTCTATTCTAGCTAGTCTATCTACTATTTCTATGAGTCATATGCAAGACGTCATTTTAGAAAAGACGCGCAGTGGCCGATATTATTGTCTATTTCTATTTCTACTCCGTTTAATAAATCTATCTACTCTTGTATGCAAGACCTTTTATTTCATTCATAACATAAATAGTAGATAGACTAGCTAGAATAGACAAATAAAACTCATAGAAATAATAGATAGACTAGCTAGAATCAAAATATTTTGCACAAGGACTTGCATATGACTCATAGAAATAGTAGATAGACTAGCTAGAATCAAACTTTCACTGCTGAATCTATTAAATCTATTTGAATATCGGCCACCTAGAGGCCTAGAGGAAAATATTTTGCACAAGGCCGCAAGCCTTCACTAGAAACAGTGAAAGTTTGATTCTAGCTAGTCTATCTACTATTTCTATGAGTCTTTGTAGTAAAATATTGTAGTACTATTTCTATGAGTCATATGCAAGAATATAATATCGGTAGAAATAGACAATAATATCGGCCACTGCGCGTCTTTTCTAAAATGACGTCTTGCATATGACTCATAGAAATAGTAGATAGACTAGCTAGAATCAAACTTTCACTGCTGAATCTATTAAAAGTTTTAATAGATTCAAAACTTTTAATTCTTAAAGATTCAAAACGTTTAATAGATTCAGCAGTGAAAGTTTGATAGGTTTCTAAGAATACTTAGAGTAGATAGATAGAATAGAATAGATAGAGATAATAAGTTTTCTATGAGTCATATGCAAGACGTCATTTTAGAAATCTATTTGAATCTAGAATCAAACTTTCACTGCTGAATCTATTAAATCTATTTGAATATCGGCCACCTAGAGGCCTAGAGGAAAATGTCCAGAATCAAAGTTTTATAAAATTTTATTTCTATGAGTTTTATTAAACTTTCTTGTATTCTAATTGATTTTAAAAACTTACTATTGATTCTAGACCAGCTAGAATCAATAGTAGATAGACTAGCTAGAATCAATAAAACTTTTAATAGATTCAGCAGTGAAAGTTTGATTCTAGCTAGTCTATCTACTATTTCTATGAGTCATATGCAAGACGTCATTTTAGAAAAGACGCGCAGTGGCCGATATTATTGTCTATTTCTATTTCTACTCCGTTTAATAAATCTATCTACTCTTGTATGCAAGACCTTTCATTTCATTCATAACATAAATAGTAGATAGACTAGCTAGAATAGACAAATGAAACTCATTGAAATAGTAGATAGACTAGCTAGAATCAAAATATTTTGCACAAGGACTTGCATATGACTCATAGAAATAGTAGATAGACTAGCTAGAATCAAACTTTCACTGCTGAATCTATTAAATCTATTTGAATATCGGCCACCTAGAGGCCTAGAGGAAAATATTTTGCACAAGGCCGCAAGCCTTCACTAGAAACAGTGAGAGTTTGATTCTAGCTAGTCTATCTACTATTTCTATGAGTCTTTGTAGTAAAATATTGTAGTACTATTTCTATGAGTCATATGCAAGAATATAATATCGGTAGAAATAGACAATAATATCGGCCACTGCGCGTCTTTTCTAAAATGACGTCTTGCATATGACTCATAGAAATAGTAGATAGACTAGCTAGAATCAAACTTTCACTGCTGAATCTATTAAAAGTTTTAATAGATTCAAAACTTTTAATTCTTAAAGATTCAAAACTTTTAATAGATTCAGCAGTCAAAGTTTGATAAGTTTCTAAGAATACTTAGAGTAGATAGATAGAATAGAATAGTTAGAGATAATACGTTTTCTATGAGTCATATGCAAGACGTCATTTTAGAATGTATTAAAACTTTTAATAGATTCAGCAGTGAAAGTTTGATTCTAGCTAGTTTATCTACTATTTCTATGAGTCATATGCAAGACGTCATTTTAGAAATCTATTTGAATCTAGAATCAATTTTTCACTGCTGAATCTATTAAATCTATTTGAATATCGGCCACCTAGAGGCCTAGAGGAAAATGTCCAGAATCAAAGTTTTATAAAATTTTATTTCTATGAGTTTTATTAAACTTTCTTGTATTCTAATTAATTTTAAAAACTTACTATTGATTCTAGACCAGCTAGAATCAATAGTAGATAGACTAGCTAGAATCAATAAAACTTTTAATAGATTCAGCAGTGAAAGTTTGATTCTAGCTTGTCTATCTACTATTTCTATGAGTCATATGCAAGAATATAATATCGGTAGAAATAGACAATAATATCGGCCACTGCGCGTCTTTTCTAAAATGACGTCTTGCATATGACTCCGTTTAATAAATGACTTTTAAAGTCATTAGAAAAAAAAATTTTTTTCAGCTATGAATCTAGTAAGCAAGAGTCATATGCAAGACGTCTCTTTAGAAAAGACGCGCAGTGGCCGATATTATTGTCTATTTAATAGACAATAATATCTTATACAATAAAATCAATTAGAATACAAGAAAGTTTGATTCTAGCTAGTCTATCTACTATTTCTTATCAATTTCTACTATTTCTGTTCGTGGATTTGCTTACTAGGTCAGAGATCTACTCATCTAGATCTCTAGATGAGATCTAGTCTATCTACTATTTCTACGAGTCATATGCAAGACGTCATTTTAGAAAAGACGCGCAGTGGCCGATATTATTGTCTATTTCTACGATATTATTGTCTTGCATATGACTCATAGAATTAGTAGATAGACTAGCTAGAATCAAACTTTCACTGCTGAATCTATTAAAAGTTTTATTGAAGTTTTATTAAACGGGGCGGTGTTCGTGGATTTGCTTACTAGGTCAGAGTTATGGACTTGCATATGAGAATATGCGTATGACTCATAGAAATAGAATCAAACTTTCACTGCTGAATCTATTAAAAGTTTTATTGATTCTTGCTAGTCTATCTACTATTGATTCTAGCTGGTCTAGAATCAATTGATTAGAATTCTAGAACCATATGCAAGACGTCACATACGAACTAGTGTTATTCTATTGATTCTATTAGAATCAAACAGAAAGTTTGATTCTAGATTCAAATAGATTTGAATCTATTTATTGAATAGTGAAAAAGTCTTTTCTAAAATGAAGTCTTGCATATGACTCATAGAAATAGTAGATAGACTAGCTAGAATCAAAATATTTTGCAAAAGGACTTGCATATGAGAATATGCGTATGACTCATAGAAATAGAATCAAACTTTCACTGCTGAATCTATTAAAAGTTTTATTGATTCTAGCTAGTCTATCTACTATTGATTCTAGCTGGTCTAGAATCAATAGTAAGTTTTTAAAATCAATTAGAATACAAGAAAGTTTGATTCTAGCTAGTCTATCTACTATTTCTATGAGTCATATGCAAGACATCATTTTAGAAAAGACGCGCAGTGGCCGATATTATTGTCTATTTAATAGACAATAATATCTTATATATTGGAATAGTAGATAGTTTGATTCTAGCTAGTCTATCTACTATTTCTATGAGTTTTATTTGTCTATTCTAGCTAGTCTATCTACTATTTCTATGAGTCATATGCAAGACGTCATTTTAGAAAAGACGCGCAGTGGCCGATATTATTGTGTTTCTATTTCTACTCCGTTTAATAAATCTATCTACTCTTGTATGCAAGACCTTTCATTTCATTCATAACATAAATAGTAGATAGACTAGCTAGAATAGACAAATAAAACTCATAGAAATAGTAGATAGACTAGCTAGAATCAAAATATTTTGCACAAGGACTTGCATATGACTCATAGAAATAGTAGATAGACTAGCTAAAATCAAACTTTCACTGCTGAATCTATTAAATCTATTTGAATATCGGCCACCTAGAGGCCTAGAGGAAAATATTTTGCACAAGGCCGCAAGCCTTCACTAGAAACAGTGAAAGTTTGATTCTAGCTAGTCTATCTACTATTTCTATGAGTCTTTGTAGTAAAATATTGTAGTACTATTACTATGAGTCATATGCAAGAATATAATATCGGTAGAAATAGACAATAATATCGGCCACTGCGCGTCTTTTCTAAAATGACGTCTTGCATATGACTCATAGAAATAGTAGATAGACTAGCTAGAATCAAACTTTCACTGCTGAATCTATTAAAAGTTTTAATAGATTCAAAACTTTTAATTCTTAAAGATTCAAAACTTTTAATAGATTCAGCAGTGAAAGTTTGATAAGTTTCTAAGAATACTTAGAGTAGATAGATAGAATAGACAGAGATAATAAGTTTTCTATGAGTTTTATGCAAGACGTCATTTTAGAATCTATTAAAACTTTTAATAGATTCAGCAGTGAAAGTTTGATTCTAGCTAGTCTATCTACTATTTCTATGAGTCATATGCAAGACGTCATTTTAGAAATCTATTTGAATCTAGAATCAAACTTTCACTGTTGAATCTATTAAATCTATTTCAATATCGGCCACCTAGAGGCCTAGAGGGAAATGTCCAGAATCAAAGTTTTATAAAATTTTATTTCTATGAGTTTTATTAAACTTTCTTGTATTCTAATTGATTTTAAAAACTTACTATTGATTCTAGACCAGCTAGAATCATGTGCAAAATATTTTGTGCAAAATATTTTGCACAATTGATTTTAAAAATAAAATTATTTAATTAAATTATTGCTTAAATAATTGCTTATAACTTAATATTATAAACTTAATATTTTGTGCAAAATATTTTGCACAATTGATTTTAAAAATAAAACTTCAATAAAACTTTCTAAAATGACGTCTTGCATATGACTCATAGAAATAATAGCCTAATAAAAAGTTTTATTTTTAAAATCAATTGTGCAAAATATTTTGCAATTAATAATAAATATTTTGCACAAGGCCGCAAGCCTTCACTAGAAACAATATAAATGTAAATTTATAGTTCATAAATTTAGATAGGTCATATAAAATATTAAAAATATTTTGCACAAAATATTCTTATGTATTAGCTATTGGATTAGCTAGCTAGTCGATAGACTAGCTAATTCACTAGCTAATACTTCTACTTCTACTTCTACTTCTAAAATGACGTCTTGCAACTCTATGAGTACTTTCTAATACTAGTACTTTCTAATACTAGCTAATAAACACTTTATTTATTTATAATAACACCGCCCCGTTTAATAAAACTTCAATAAAACTATGAAGTAGAAACTATGAAACTATGAAACTATGAATTTAATATTTGCGGAGTGGCCGATATTATTGTCTATTTCCAAGGTATAGCGAATGAAAAGATAGGTCATATGACGTCAAAATGACGTCTTGAATATGACTCATAGAAATAGTACGTCATTTTATTTTTAATTTATGTATTATGTATTATGTATATATGTATTATGTTTCTTATGTATTAGCTAGTGGATTAGCTAGTCTATCGACTAGCTAGCTAATCCACTAGCTAATACATAAGAATATTTTCAAACTTGATATTTTGTGCAAATTATAATTTATTAAACGTATTTAAACGTAATTTATTAAACGTAGTTTTATTAGAAGTTTTATTAGAAAAGGTTGTATATAAGTTGATCCATGACGTCATTTTAGAGTAGTCTATCTACTATTTCTATGAGTCATATGACTCTTAGATAAATAAATAAATAAATTTCTATCTATACTATCTTCACAATTGAAATATTCTTATGTATTAGCTAGTGGATTAGCTAGTCTATCGACTAGCTAGCTAATCCACTAGCTAATACATAAGAATATTTTCAAACTTAATATTTTGTGCAAAATATTTTGCACAATTGATTTTAAAAATAAAATTGACTGCTGATTGATTTCAAACTTAATATTTTGTGCAAAATATTTTGCACAATTGATTTTAAAAATAAAACTGTTTATTAGGCTACTATTTCTATGAGTCATATGCAAGACGTCATTTTAGAAAGTTTTATTGAAGTTTTATTTTTGAAATCAATTGTGCAAAATATTTTGCACAAAATATTAAGTTTATAATATTAAGTTATAAGCAATTATTTAAGCAATAATTTAATTAAATAATTTTATTTTTAAAAACGTAATTTATTAAACGTAGTTTTATTAGAAGTTTTATTAGTAAAGGTTGTATATAAGTTGATCCATGACGTCATTTTAGAGTAGTCTATCTACTATTTCTATGAGTCATATGCAAGACAATCATATGATAGAATCATAGAGTGTTTATTGAAGTTTTATTGAATAAAACATCAATAAAACTTCAATATTTAATAATAGCGAATGAAAAGATAGGTCATATGACGTCAAAATGACGTCTTGCATATGACTCATAGAAATAGTACCTCATTTTATTTTTAATTTATGTATTATGTATTATGTATATATGTATTATGTTCTTATGTATTAGCTAGTGGATTAGCTAGTCTATCGACTAGCTAGCTAATCCTTAATATTATATAATTGTAACAATAACATTGTTACAATTACGTATAATATTCTATATTATATACTAGCTAGAATATTTTCTAAAAATGAAGTTTTAATTGATAATAATTGATAAAATTGATCTAAAAACTGATAATAAAACTTCAATCAAACTTCTCTCTTATTTCCGATATAAAATATTTTGCACAAGGACTTGCATATGACTCATAGAAATAGTAGATAGACTAGCTAGAATCAAAACTGATAATAAAACTCTATGAGTACTTTCTAATACTAGTACTTTCTAATACTAGCTAATAAACACTAGCTAATCAAGACAGACTAGCTAATTGATTCTAGCATGGACGAAGTTTATTAAACGTATTTAAACGTAATTTATTAAACGTAGTTTTATTAGAAGTTTTATTAGAAAAGGTTGTATATAAGTTGATCCATGACGTCATTTTAGAGTAGTCTATCTACTATTTCTATGAGTCATATGCAAGACAATCATATGATAGAATCATAGAGTGTTTATTGAAGTTTTATTGAATATACTAGCGGTGGAGTACTATATCTAGAGATCTAGATGAGTAGATCTCTGACCTAATAAGCAAATTTTATGAGAAGTAAGAATCCACTGCGCGTCTTTTCTATCATTTTAGAAAAGAACTTCTCAAACTTTTAAATTATATATTATTGAATTCTGTATCTACTATTATATTATTGAAGTTCTTTTCTAAGACTTTCTACTATGTGGCTTTTACAAATATTTTAATATTTAAATATGAATTCTATAAAAACTGAATTTTCAAACTTAATATTTTGTGCAAAATATTTTGCACAATTGATTTTAAAAATAAAACTGTTTATTTTATTTTGAAAAATTTTAAATATTCTAGTCTAGTCTATCTACTATTTCTATGAGTCATATGCAAGACAATCATATGCAAGATTATTGAAAACTAGAAAGTTGCAAGTACTAGTATTAGAATTAGAAGAATTAGTATTAGAAGTACTCATAGAAATAGAAATAGAAATAGAAGTACTCATAGTACTGATTAAAACTATTAAAAATACTAGAATCTGTCTAAGTCTAAGTCTAAGAAAAGAACTTCAATAATATAATAGTAGATATAGAATTCAATAATATATAATTTAAAAGTTTGAGAAATTCTTTTCTAAAATGATAGAAAAGACTAGCTAGTCTATCGACTAGCTAGCTAATCCTTAATATTATATAATTGTAACAATAACATTGTTACAATTACGTATAATATTCTATATTATATACTAGCTAGAATATTTTCTAAAAATGAAGTTTTAATTGATAATAATTGATAAAATTGATCTAAAAATTGATAATAAAACTTCAATCAAACTTCTCTCTTATTTCCGATATAAAATATTTTGCACAAGGACTTGCATATGACTCATAGAAATAGTAGATAGACTAGCTAGAATCAAAATTGATAATAAAAATCTATGAGTACTTTCTAATACTAGTACTTTCTAATACTAGCTAATAAACACTAGCTAATCAAGATAGACTAGCTAATTGATTCTAGCATGGACGAAGTTTATTAAACGTATTTAAACGTAATTTATTAAACGTAGTTTTATTAGAAGTTTTATTAGAAAAGGTTGTATATAAGTTGATCCATGGCGTCATTTTAGAGTAGTCTATCTACTATTTCTATGAGTCATATGCAAGACAATCATATGATAGAATCATAGAGTGTTTATTGAAGTTTTATTGAATATACTAGCGGTGGAGTACTATATCTAGAGATCTAGATGAGTAGATCTCTGACCTAGTAAGCAAATTTTATGAGAAGTAAGAATCCACTGCGCGTCTTTTCTATCATTTTAGAAAGAACTTCTCAAACTTTTAAATTATATATTATTGAATTCTATATCTACTATTATATTATTGAAGTTCTTTTCTTAGACTTAGACTTAGACAGATTCTAGTATTTTTAATAGTTTTAATTAGTACTATGAGTACTTCTATTTCTATTTCTATTTCTATGAGTACTTCTAATACTAATACTTCTAATTCTAATACTAGTACTTGCAACTTTCTAGTTTTCAATAATCTTGCATATGATTGTCTTGCATATGACTCATAGAAATAGTAGATAGACTAGACTAGAATATTTAAAATTTTTTAAAATAAAATTAACAGTTTTATTTTTAAAATCAATTGTGCAAAATATTTTGCACAAAATAATAAGTTTGAAAATTCAGTTTTTATAGAATTCATATTTAAATATTAAAATATTTGTAAAAGCCACATAGTAGAAAGTCTTATACACCGCCCCGTTTAATAAAACTTCACTGCTGAATCTATTAAATCTATTTGAATATCGGCCACCTAGAGGCCTAGAGGAAAATATTTTGCACAAGGCTGTTTGCTGACACGCTTGCTGACACGTTTGCTGTATATATATATATATTTACTCAGTATATATATATATATATATATATATATATATATATATATATATATATATATATATATATATATATATATATATATATATATATATTTACTGGATCAAACTTCTACTAAAAGTAGAAGTTTTATTAGACTAGAACTACTATTTCTATGAGTCATATGCAAGACGTCATTTTAGAAAGTTTTATTGAAGTTTTATTCAATAAAACTTCAATAAACACTCTATGATTCTATCATATGATTGTCTTGCATATGACTCATAGAAATAGTATATAGACTAGCTAGAATATTTTCTAAAATCTCTATGAGTTTTGTAAAATTTAACTATTAAACTATTAAACACCGCCCCGTTTAATAAAACTTCAATAAAACTTTTAAAATCCAGACTCTATTCATATAGATCTCTGACCTACTAAGTTATAAAACTTGCATTTATTAAACTTTCTAAAATGACGTCTTGCATATGACTCATACAAATAGTAGATAGACTAGCTAGAATCAAACTTAAAAGTTTTATTGAAGTTTTATTAAACGGGGCGGTGTTCGTGGATTTGCTTACTAGGTCAGAGATCTACTCAACACCACACCTTTTTATTAAACGGGGCGGTGTTCGTGGATTTGCTAGAATCAATTTTATAAAACTCATAGAAATAGTAGATAGACTAGATCTCATCTAGAGAATCTAAAATATCTAAATAGTAGCTGAATCTAAAATAAATTTTAGATTCAGCAGTGAAAGTTTGATTCTAGCTAGTCTATCTACTATCTCTATGAGTCATATGCAAGACAATAATATCGTAGAAATAGACAATAATATCGGCCACGCATAATACTATATCTACTAGAAAAACTTACTAGAAACTCATATAGTGAATTTATTGAAGTTTTATTCAATAGAACTTCAATAAACACTCTATGATTCTATCATATGATTTCACTAAATAATTTCAAGAAATTATAAAAATATAAATATAATATAATATAATAAAATAAAAATAATTTCACTATTATATTACTATTTCTATGAGTACTTCTAATACTAATACTTTTTATATACTTAAAAGTGCTGTATATTAGAATTAGAAGTATTAGTATTAGAAGTACTCATAGAAGTAGAAATAGAAATAGAAGTACTCATAGTACTGATTAAAACTATTAAAAATACTAGAATCTGTCTAAGTCTAAGAAAAGAACTTCAATAATATAATAGTAGATATAGAATTCAATAATATATAATTTAAAAGTTTGAGAAGTTCTTTCTAAAATGATAGAAAAGACGCGCAGTGGATTCTTACTTCTCATAAAATTTGCTTACTAGGTCAGAGATCTACTCATCTAGATCTCTAGATATAGTACTCCACCGCTAGTATCTATATATATAAAAATAAGTTGTCTGTGGATCTGTGGATCTGTGGATCAGGTGACGTCATGTTTCGGCTGACGTCATGAAATTAGTTGCCATCATTTTTGCTTTGAAGGTGACGTCATTCAAGTTATATAAGACATATGTTCGCGTAGAATTCTATTAATGTTTAAGTTTACAATGACTGATGAAGATGCTCAAAGAGTCTATGCCAAAAAACTTGCTGCTGATAGAGAAAGTCAGAAAAGAAAGCGTGCCGAGGAACTACCAGAGCAACGCGAAAGTAGACTTGCTGCTAAAAGAGAAAGTGAAAAAAGAAGGCCTGCCGAGGAATCAAAAGACCAGCAGGGAAACAGGCTTGAGGCTGATAGAGAAAGAAAGAACAGAAAGCAATCCGAGGAACTACCAGAGCAGCGCAGAAGCAGACTTGCTGCTAAAAGAGAAAGTGAAAAAAGAAGGCGTGCCGAGGAATCAAAAGACCAGCAGGGAAACAGGCTTGAGGCTGATAGAGAAAGAAAGAACAGAAAGCGTGCCGAGGAATTACAAGAACAGCAAGAAATCAGGCTTGCTGCTGATAGAGAAAGTAAGAAAAGAAAGCGTGCCGAGGAATTACAAGAACAGCAAGAAATCAGGCTTGCTGCTGATAGAGAAAGTAAGAAAAGAAAGCGTGCCGAGGAATCAGAGCAATCTGAAAGTTATCGCCTGGCATTCAGGTACAACCCAGTCGATGATTATAGCTTGAGTAGATGTGTTCAAATCGGGACAATGTCTAAAATTTGTCCCTATTGCAAGGCCTTGAAATTCAATGGTGAAACAATGGGAATGTGTTGGGCCTCAGGAAAAGTTAAACTTCCTCTCTTGGCTGCACCACCAGAGCCATTGAAGACTTTCCTTACTGGAACTACGTCAGAATCTAAGCGTTTTTTGTCAAAATCAGACAATACAACTCATGTTTCCAAATGACGTCGTTTGGAGCCCAAATCAAAAATCCAGATCAATTTATGTCTACTTTCAAAGTAAAAGGGCAAATTTATCATAAAGCAGGGTCCCTTCTACCATTCTGAGGCGAGAATCATAAATTTTTACAATTGTACTTCATCAGTGATAGAAATTCTGAATTGAATGCACGTTGCGAAATTTTTCCCAACGTTGAAAGGACAATCGTTTCCCAATTGCAACATCTTTTCCACGAAAATAATAATTTAGTGCGTCTGTTCAAAACAGCCATGGATTTGATGCCTACTGATACTCATAAAATTGTTATTTCCGCTGACAAAACGCCTCCTGGCCAACATGTGCGTAGATACAATGCTCCGACTATCGACGAAGTGGCAATCGTTATGGTCGGTGATCAGTTTTTACCTCGAGATATTATTCTACATAAGCGAAACGCTCAGTTGTTAAGAATTGCTTATCTATTGCTCTATCTATCTATCTATCTATATAAAAACGAGTTGTGTGTATGCATGTTTGTTTGTTTGTAAAAAGAGCGTTTGCATATGACGTCATTATTAGTACATACGGCTTTGTATATGGACAGACAATGGGAAAGCCAAGAATGTTGTATATTCGCAATTTTTACGTAGTTTGAAACACATATATAAATCTATCTATATTCACAGGTGGGACACAGGGACACAACTACAATGGCGCGTAACTAATATGGCGCGTAACGACTTACGCGCGCGGGGGGGCTTGGGGGGGGGCGTGAAGCGCCCCACAAACTAGGTGTTGGGGTGGCGCGAAGCGCCATCCCAACAGCTAGTATTCAATAAAACTTCAATAAACACTCTATGATTCTATCATATGATTGTCTTGCATATGACTCATAGAAATAGTAGATAGACTACTCTAAAATGACGTCATGGCTCAACTTATATACAACCTTTTCTAATAAAACTTCTAATAAAACTACGTTTAATAAATTACGTTTAAATACGTTTAATAAACTTCGTCCATGCTAGAATCAATTAGCTAGTCTATCTTGATTAGCTAGTGTTTATTAGCTAGTATTAGAAAGTACTAGTATTAGAAAGTACTCATAGAGTTTTATTATCAATTTTGATTCTAGCTAGTCTATCTACTATTTCTATGAGTCATATGCAAGTCCTTGTGCAAAATATTTTATATCGGAAATAAGAGAGAAGTTTGATTGAAGTTTTATTATCAATTTTTAGATCAATTTTATCAATTATTATCAATTAAAACTTCATTTTTAGAAAATATTCTAGCTAGTATATAATATAGAATATTATACGTAATTGTAACAATGTTATTGTTACAATTATATAATATTAAGGATTAGCTAGCTAGTCGATAGACTAGCTAGTCTTTTCTATCATTTTAGAAAAGAATTTCTCAAACTTTTAAATTATATATTATTGAATTCTATATCTACTATTATATTATTGAAGTTCTTTTCTTAGACTTAGACTTAGACAGATTCTAGTATTTTTAATAGTTTTAATCAGTACTATGAGTACTTCTATTTCTATTTCTATTTCTATGAGTACTTCTAATACTAATACTTCTAATTCTAATACTAGTACTTGCAACTTTCTAGTTTTCAATAATCTTGCATATGATTGTCTTGCATATGACTCATAGAAATAGTAGATAGACTAGACTAGAATATTTAAAATTTTTCAAAATAAAATAAACAATTTTATTTTTAAAATCAATTGTGCAAAATATTTTGCACAAAATATTAAGTTTGAAAATTCAGTTTTTATAGAATTCATATTTAAATATTAAAATATTTGTAAGAGCCACATAGTAGAAAGTTTTAGAAAAGAACTTCAATAATATAATAGTAGATATAGAATTCAATAATATATAATTTAAAAGTTTGAGAAGTTCTTTTCTAAAATGATAGAAAAGACGCGCAGTGGATTCTTACTTCTCATAAAATTTGCTTACTAGGTCAGAGATCTACTCATCTAGATCTCTAGATATAGTTCTCCACCGCTAGTTTATTCAATAAAACTTCAATAAACACTCTATGATTCTATAATATGATTGTCTTGCATATGACTCATAGAAATAGTAGATAGACTACTCTAAAATGACGTCATGGATCAACTTATATACAAACTTTTCTAATAAAACTTCTAATAAAACTACGTTTAATAAATTACGTTTAAATACGTTTAATAAACTTCGTCCATGCTAGAATCAATTAGCTGGTCTATCTTGATTAGCTAGTGTTTATTAGCTAGTATTAGAAAGTACTAGTATTAGAAAGTACTCATAGAGTTTTATTATCAATTTTGATTCTAGCTAGTCTATCTACTATTTCTATGAGTCATATGCAAGTCCTTGTGCAAAATATTTTATATCGGAAATAAGAGAGAAGTTTGATTGAAGTTTTATTATCAATCTTTAGATCAATTTTATCAATTATTATCAATTAAAACTTCATTTTTAGAAAATATTCTAGCTAGTATATAATATAGAATATTAAACGTAATTGTAACAATGTTATTGTTACAGTTATATAATATTAAGGATTAGCTAGCTAGTCGATAGACTAGCTAATCCACTAGCTAATACATAAGAACATAATACATATATACATAATACATAATACATAAATTAAAAATAAAATGACGTACTATTTCTATGAGTCATATGCAAGACGTCATTTTGACGTCATATGACCTATCTTTTCATTCGCTATTATTAAATATTGAAGTTTTATTGAAGTTTTATTCAATAAAACTTCAATAAACACTCTATGATTCTATCATATGATTGTCTTGCATATGACTCATAGAAATAGTAGATAGACTACTCTAAAATGACGTCATGGATCAACTTATATACAACCTTTTCTAATAAAAATTCTAATAAAACTGCGTTTAATAAATTACGTTTTAAAAAATAAAATTATTTAATTAAATTATTGCTTAAATAATTGCTTATAACTTAATATTATAAACTTAATATTTTTTGCAAAATATTTTGCACAATTGATTTCAAAAATAAAACTTCAATAAAACTTTCTAAAATGACGTCTTGCATATGACTCATAGATATAGTAGCCTAATAAACAGTTTTATTTTTAAAATCAATTGTGCAAAATATTTTGCACAAAATATTAAGTTTGAAATCAATCAGCAGTCAATTTTATTTTTAAAATCAATTGTGCAAAATATTTTGCAGAAAATATTAAGTTTGAAAATATTCTTATATATTAGCTAGTGGATTAGCTAGCTAGTCGATAGACTAGCTAATCCACTAGCTAATACATAAGAATATTTCAATTGTGAAGATAGTATAGATAGAAATTTATTTATTTATTTATCTATGAGTCATATGACTCATATAAATAGTAGATAGACTACTCTAAAATGACGTCATGGATAAACTTATATACAACCTTTTCTAATAAAACTTCTAATAAAACTACGTTTAATAAATTACGTTTAAATACGTTTAATAAATTATAATTTGCACAAAATATTAAGTTTGAAAATATTCTTATGTATTAGCTAGTGGATTAGCTAGCTAGTCGATAGACTAGCTAATCCACTAGCTAATACATAAGAACATAATACATATATACATAATACATAATACATAAATTAAAAATAAAATGACGTACTATTTCTATGAGTCATATGCAAGACGTCATTTTGACGTCATATGACCTATCTTTTCATTCGCTATACCTTGGAAATAGACAATAATATCGGCCACTGCGCCGATATTAAATTCATAGTTTCATAGTTTCATAGTTTCTACTTCATAGTTTTATTGAAGTTTTATTAAACGGGGTGGTGTTATTATAAATAAATAAAGTGTTTATTAGCTAGTATTAGAAAGTACTAGTATTAGAAAGTACTCATAGAGTTGCAAGACGTCATTTTAGAAGTAGAAGTAGAAGTAGAAGTATTAGCTAGTGGATTAGCTAGTCTATCGACTAGCTAGCTAATCCACTAGCTAATACATAAGAATATTCTGTGCAAAATATTTTTAATATTTTATATGACCTATCTAAATTTATGAACTATAAATTCACATTTATAATGTTTCTAGTGAAGGCTTGCGGCCTTGTGCAAAAATATTTATTATTGATTTTATTATTGAAACTATTGTATTTTGCACAAGGCTTTGCGGCCTTGTGCAAAATATTTTGCACAATTGATTTTAAAAATAAAACTGTTTATTAGGCTACTATTTCTATGAGTCATATGCAAGACGTCATTTTAGAAAGTTTTATTGAAGTGTTATTTTTAAAACCAATTGTGCAAAATATTTTGCACAAAATATTAAGTTTATAATATTAAGTTATAAGCAATTATTTAAGCAATAATTTAATTAAATAATTTTATTTTTAAATCAATTGTGCAAAATATTTTGCACAAAATATTTTGCACAAAAAAAAATATTTTGCACAAGGCCGCAAGCCTTGTGCAAAATACAATAGTTTCAATAATAAAATCAATAATAAATATTTTGCACAAGGCCACAAGCCTTCACTAGAAACAATATAAATGTAAATTTATAGTTCATAAATTTAGATAGGTCATATAAAATATTAAAATATTTTGCACAAAATATTCTTATGTATTAGCTAGTGGATTAGCTAGCTAGTCGATAGACTAGCTAATCCACTAGCTAATACTTCTACTTCTACTCCTACTTCTAAAACGACGTCTTGCAACTCTATGAGTACTTTCTAATACTAGTACTTTCTAATACTAGCTAATAAACACGTTTAATTTTGCACAAAATATTAAGCTTGAAAATATTCTTGGCGGTGTTACTAATCAAGATAGACTAGCTAATTGATTCTAGCATGGACGAAGTTTATTAAACGTATTTAAACGTAATTGATTTTATTATTGAAACTATTGTATTTTGCACAAGGCTTGCGGCCTTGTGCAAAATATTTTTTTTGTGTAAAATACTTTGTGCAAAATATTTTGCACAATTGATTTTAAAAATAAAATTATTTAATTAAATTATTGCTTAAATAATTGCTTATAACTTAATATTATAAACTTAATATTTTGTGCAAAATATTTTGCACAATTGATTTTAAAAATAAAACTTCAATAAAACTTTCTAAAATGACGTCTTGCATATGACTCATAGAAATAGTAGCCTAATAAACAGTTTTATTTTTAAAATCAATTGATCAAAATATTTTGCACAAGGCCGCAAGCCTTGTGCAAAATAAAATAGTTTCAATAATAAAATCAATAATAAATATTTTGCACAAGGCCGCACGCCTTCACTAGAAACAATATAAATGTAAATTTATAGTTCATAAATTTAGATAGGTCATATAAAATATTAAAAATATTTTGCACAAAATATTCTTATGTATTAGCTAGTGGATTAGCTAGCTAGTCGATAGACTAGCTAATCCACTAGCTAATACTTCTACTTCTACTTCTACTTCTAAAGTGACGCCTTGCAACTCTATGAGTACTTTCTAATGCTAGTACTTTCTAGTACTAGCTAATAAACACTTTATTTATTTTATTTATTTATCCACGAACACCGCCCCGTTTAATAAAACTTCAATAAAACTATGAAGTAGAAACTATGAAACTATGAAACTATGAATTTAATATCGGCGCAGTGGCCGATATTATTGTCTATTTCCAAGGTATAGCGAATGAAAAGATAGGTCATATGACGTCAAAATGACGTCTTGCATATGACTCATAGAAATAGTAGATAGACTAGCTAGAATATTTTCTAAAAACTCTATGAGTTTTATAAAATTGATTCTAGCAAATCCACGAACTAGTTTGATTCTAGCTAGTCTATCTACTATTTCTATGAGTAGATATACTTCTATAGTAGATAGACTAGCTAGAATCAAACTTTCACTGTTTCTAGTGAAGGCTTTAATCACATAGTTTTCATAGTTTTATTGAAATTTTATTCATAATTGCTTATAACTTAATATTATAAACTTAATATTTTGTGCAAAATATTTTGCACAATTGATTTTAAAAATAAAACTTCAATAAAACTTTCTAAAATGACGTCTTGCATATGACTCATAGAAATAGTAGCCTAATAAACAGTTTTATTTTTAAAATCAATTGTGCAAAATATTTTGCACAAAATATTAAGTTTGAAATCAATCAGCAGTCAATTTTATTTTTAAAATCAATTGTGCAAAATATTTTGCACAAAATATTAAGTTTGAATCTAATAATATGATTATAATAATTATATATTACTCTGAGAAGTTCATAGAAATAGTAGATAGACTAGCTAGAATCAAACTTAAAAGTTCTAGAATATCTATTAAATCTATTTGAATATCGGCCACCTAGAGGCCTAGAGGAAAAATTATAAAACTATAATTAACATTGTGTAACAATAAAACTATTTCTAATTATCGCTTACAAAACTCATAGAGTTTAAACTATTATAAAAACTATTATTAGTTGAAAACTGTGCTATTAGAAAGTACTCTATATAGATTCTAGCTAGTCTATCTACTATTTCTATGAGTCATATGCAAGACGTCATTTTAGAAAGTTTTATTGAAGTTTTATTCAATAAAACTTCAATAAACACTCTATGATTCTATCATATGATTGTCTTGCATATGACTCATAGAAATAGTAGATAGACTACTCTAAAATGACGTCATGGATCAACTTATATACAACCTTTTCTAATAAAACTTCTAATAAAACTACGTTTAATAAATTACGTTTAAATCTTCTTAGCTAGTCCATCTTGATTAGCTAGTGTTTATTAGCTAGTATTAGAAAGTACTAGTATTAGAAAGTACTCATAGAGTTGCAAGACGTCATTTTAGAAGTAGAAGTCTATCTACATTTTGCACAACAAAAAAGAATCAAAATTGATTCTAGCAAATCCGCGCATTTTGCACAAGGACTTGCATATGACTCATAGAAATAGTAGATAGACTAGCTAGAATCAAACTTTCACTGCTGAATCTATTAAATCTATTTGAATATCGGCCACCTAGAGGCCTAGAGGAAAATATTTTGCACAAGGCCGCAAGCCTTCACTAGAAACAGTGAAAGTTTGATATATAATATCGGCTAGAGAATGGGTTAGTCTATATCGGCCACTGCGCGTCTTTTCTAAAATGACGTCTTGCATCGGCCACTGCGCGTCTTTTCTAAAATGACGTCTTGCATATGACTCATAGAAATAGTAGATAGACTAGCTAGAATCAAACTTTCACTGTTTCTAGTGAAGGCTTGCGGCCTTGTGCAAAATATTTTAAATAGATCTCCGTTTAATAAAATTAAATTCAATAATCAATAAAACTTTTAAGTTTGATTCTAGCTGCATATGACTCATAGAAATAGTAGAGGGCGGTGTTAAAATATAAAATAGTTTCAATAATAAAACTTGACTCATAGAAATAGTAGATAGACTAGCTAGAATCAAAGTTTTTCTAGTAGAATAAAACTTTATAGTTTTATAATTCTAGGAAAATATTTTGCACAAGGCCGCAAGCCTTGTGCAAAATACAATAGTTTCAATAATAAAATCAATAATAAATATTTTGCACAAGGCCGCATTTTTTCACTAGAGACAATATAAATGTAAATTCAATTTTATTAAACGGGGCGGTGTTCGTGGATTTGCTAGAATCAATTAGCTAGTCTATCTTGATTAGCTAGTGTTTATTAGCTTTTTTATTAGCTCATTTTAGAAGTAGAAGTCTATCTACTACAAAAACTTTGATTCTAGCTAGTCTATCTACTATTTCTATGAGTCAAGTTTTATTATTGAAACTATTTTATTGATTTTAGCAAAATTTCAATCTTGTACTTTCTAATACTAGCTAATAAAGACTAACTAATCAAGATAGACTAGCTAATTGATTCTAGCAAATCCACGAACACCGCCCCGTTTAATAAAATTGAATTTACATTTATATTGTTTCTAGTGAAGGCTTGCGGCCTTGTGCAAAATATTTTATTGATTTTATTATTGAAACTATTGTATTTTGCACAAGGCTTGCGGCCTTGTGCAAAATATTTTATATTTAGTTTCAATAATAAAACTTGACTCATAGAAATAGTAGATAGACTAGCTATAATCAAAGTTTTTCTAGTAGAATAAAACTTTATAGTTTTATAATTCTAGGAAAATATTTTGCACAAGGCCGCAAGCCTTGTGCAAAATACAATAGTTTCAATAATAAAATCAATAATAAATATTTTGCAGAAGTCTTGCATATGACTCATAGAAATAGTAGCCTAATAAACAGTTTTATTTTTAAAATCAATTGTGCAAAATATTTTGCACAAGGCCGCAAGCCTTGTGCAAAATACAATAGTTTCAATAATCAATAAAATATTAAATCCTTAAAAATCAATAAAATATTTTGCACAAGGCCGCAAGCCTTCACTAGAAACATATAAATGTAAATTCAATTTTATTAAACGGGGCGGTGTTCGTGGATTTGCTAGAATCAATTAGCTAGTCTATCTTGATTAGCTAGTCTTTATTAGCTAGTATTAGAAAGTACAAGATTGAAATTTTGCTAAAATCAATAAATTAGTTTCAATAATAAAACTTGACTCATAGAAATAGTAGATAGACTAGCTAGAATCAACGTTTTTGTAGTAGATAGACTTCTACTTCTAAAATGAGCTATTAAAAGCTAATAAACACGAGCTAATCAAGATAGACTAGCTAATTGATTCTAGCAAATCCACGAACACCGCCCCGTTTAATAAAATTGAATTTACATTTATATTGTTTCTAGTGAAGGCTTGCGGCCTTGTGCAAAATATTTATTATTGATTTTATTATTGAAACTATTGTATTTTGCACAAGGCTTGCGGCCTTGTGCAAAATATTTTCCTAGAATTATAAAACTATAAAGTTTTATTCTACTAGAAAAACTTTGATTCTTGCTAGTCTATCTACTATTTCTATGAGTCAAGTTTTATTATTGAAACTATTTTATATTTTAACACCGCCCTCTACTATTTCTATGAGTCATATGCAGCTAGAATCAAACTTAAAAGTTTTATTGATTATTGAATTTAATTTTATTAAACGGAGATCTATTTAAAATATTTTGCACAAGGCCGCAAGCCTTCACTAGAAACAGTGAAAGTTTGATTCTAGCTAGTCTATCTACTATTTCTATGAGTCATATGCAAGACGTCATTTTATAAAAGACGCGCAGTGGCCGATGCAAGACGTCATTTTAGAAAAGACGTGCAGTGGCCGATATAGACTAACCCATTCTCTAGCCGATATTATATATCAAACTTTCACTGTTTCTAGTGAAGGCTTGCGGCCTTGTGCAAAATATTTTCCTCTAGGCCTCTAGGTGGCCGATATTCAAATAGATTTAATAGATTCAGCAGTGAAAGTTTGATTCTAGCTAGTCTATCTACTATTTCTATGAGTCATATGCAAGTCCTTGTGCAAAATGCGCGGATTTGCTAGAATCAATTTTGATTCTTTTTTGTTGTGCAAAATGTAGATAGACTTCTACTTCTAAAATGACGTCTTGCAACTCTATGAGTACTTTCTAATACTAGTACTTTCTAATACTAGCTAATAAACACTAGCTAATCAAGATAGACTAGCTAAGAAGATTTAAACGTAATTTATTAAACGTAGTTTTATTAGAAGTTTTATTAGAAAAGGTTGTATATAAGTTGATCCATGACGTCATTTTAGAGTAGTCTATCTACTATTTCTATGAGTCATATGCAAGACAATCATATGATAGAATCATAGAGTGTTTATTGAAGTTTTATTGAATAAAACTTCAATAAAACTTTCTAAAATTACGTCTTGCATATGACTCATAGAAATAGTAGATAGACTAGCTAGAATCTATATAGAGTACTTTCTAATAGCACAGTTTTCAACTAATAATAGTTTTTATAATAGTTTAAACTCTATGAGTTTTGTAAGCGATAATTAGAAATAGTTTTATTGTTACACAATGTTAATTATAGTTTTATAATTTTTCCTCTAGGCCTCTATGTGGCCGATATTCAAATAGATTTAATAGATATTCTAGAACTTTTAAGTTTGATTCTAGCTAGTCTATCTACTATTTCTATGAACTTCTCAGAGTAATATATAATTATTATAATCATATTATTAGATTCAAACTTAATATTTTCTGCAAAATATTTTGCACAATTGATTTTAAAAATAAAATTGACTGCTGATTGATTTCAAACTTAATATTTTGTGCAAAATATTTTGCACAATTGATTTTAAAAATAAAACTGTTTATTAGGCTACTATTTCTATGAGTCATATGCAAGACGTCATTTTAGAAAGTTTTATTGAAGTTTTATTTTTAAAATCAATTGTGCAAAATATTTTGCACAAAATATTAAGTTTATAATATTAAGTTATAAGCAATTATTTAAGTAATAATTTAATTAAATAATTTTATTTTTAAAATCAATTGTGCAAAATATTTTGCAAAAAATATTTTGCACAAAAAAAATATTTTGCACAAGGCCGCAAGCCTTGTGCAAAATACAATAGTTTCAATAATAAAATCAATTACGTTTAAATACGTTTAATAAACTTCGTCCATGCTAGAATCAATTAGCTAGTCTATCTTGATTAGTAACACCGCCAAGAATATTTTCAAACTTAATATTTTGTGCAAAATTAAACGTGTTTATTAGCTAGTATTAGAAAGTACTAGTATTAGAAAGTACTCATAGAGTTGCAAGATTTCATTTTAGAAGTAGAAGTAGAAGTAGAAGTATTAGCTAGTGGATTAGCTAGTCTATCGACTAGCTAGCTAATCCACTAGCTAATACATAAGAATATTTTGTGCAAAATATTTTTAATATTTTATATTACCTCTCTAAATTTATGAACTATAAATTTACATTTATATTGTTTCTAGTGAAGGCTTGCGGCCTTGTGCAAAATATTTATTATTGATTTTATTATTGAAACTATTGTGTTTTGCACAAGGCTTGCGGCCTTGTGCAAAATATTTTTTTTGTGCAAAATATTTTGTGCAAAATATTTTGCACAATTGATTTTAAAAATAAAATTATTTAATTAAATTATTGCTTAAATAATTGCTTATAACTTAATATTATAAACTTAATATTTTGTGCAAAATATTTTGCACAATAGATTTTAAAAATAAAACTTCAATAAAACTTTCTAAAATGACGTCTTGCATATGACTCATAGAAATAGTAGCCTAATAAACAGTTTTATTTTTAAAATCAATTGTGCAAAATATTTTGCACAAGGCCACAAGCCTTGTGCAAGATACAATAGTTTCAATAATAAAATCAATAATAAATATTTTGCACAAGGCCGCAAGCCTTCACTAGAAACAATATAAATGTAAATTTATAGTTCATAAATTTAGATAGGTCATATAAAATATTAAAAATATTTTGCACAAAATATTCTTATGTAGTAGCTAGTGGATTAGCTAGCTAGTCGATAGACTAGCTAATCCACTAGCTAATACTTCTACTTCTACTTCTACTTCTAAAATGACGTCTTGCAACTCTATGAGTAATTTCTAATAAAAGTACTTTCTAATACTAGCTAATAAACACTTTATTTATTTATAATAACACCGCCCCGTTTAATAAAACTTCAATAAAACTATGAAGTAGAAACTATGAAACTATGAAACTATGAATTTAATATCGGCGCAGTGGCCGATATTATTGTCTATTTCCAAGGTATAGCGAATGAAAAGATAGGTCATATGACGTCAAAATGACGTCTTGCATATGACTCATAGAAATAGTACGTCATTTTGTTTTTAATTTATGTATTATGTATTATGTATATATGTATTATGTTCTTATGTATTAGCTAGTGGATTAGCTAGTCTATCGACTAGCTAGCTAATCCACTAGCTAATACATAAGAATATTTTCAAACTTAATATTTTGTGCAAATTATAATTTATTAAACGTATTTAAACGTAATTTATTAAACGTAGTTTTATTAGAAGTTTTATTAGAAAAGGTTGTATATAAGTTGATCCATGATGTCATTTTAGAGTAGTCTATCTACTATTTCTATGAGTCATATGACTCATAGATAAATAAATAAATAAATTTCTATCTATACTATCTTCTCAATTAAAATATTCTTATGTATTAGCTAGTGGATTAGCTAGCTAGTCGATAGACTAGCTAATCCACTAGCTAATACATAAGAATATTTTCAAACTTAATATTTTGTGCAAAATATTTTGCACAGTTGATTTTAAAATAAAATTGACTGCTGATTGATTTCAAACTTAATATTTTGTGCAAAATATTTTGCACAATTGATTTTAAAAATAAAACTGTTTATTAGGCTACTATTTCTATGAGTCATATGCAAGACGTCATTTTAGAAAGTTTTATTGAAGTTTTATTTTTGAAATCAATTGTGCAAAATATTTTGCACAAAATATTAAGTTTATAATATTAAGTTATAAGCAATTATTTAAGCAATAATTTAATTAAATAATTTTATTTTTAAAAACGTAATTTATTAAACGTAGTTTTATTAGAAGTTTTATTAGAAAAGGTTGTATATAAGTTGATCCATGACGTCATTTTAGAGTAGTCTATCTACTATTTCTATGAGTCATATGCAAGACAATCATATGATAGAATCTTAGAGTGTTTATTGAAGTTTTATTGAATAAAACATCAATAAAACTTCAATATTTAATAATAGCGAATGAAAAGATAGGTCATATGACGTCAAAATGACGTCTTGCATATGACTCATAGAAATAGTACGTCATTTTATTTTTAATTTATGTATTATGTATTATGTATATATGTATTATGTTCTTATGTATTAGCTATTGGATTAGCTAGTCTATCGACTAGCTAGCTAATCCTTAATATTATATAATTGTAACAATAACATTGTTACAATTACGTATAATATTCTATATTATATACTAGCTAGAATATTTTCTAAAAATGAAGTTTTAATTGATAATAATTGATAAAATTGATCTAAAAATTGATAATAAAACTTCAATCAAACTTCTCTCTTATTTCCGATATAAAATATTTCGCACAAGGACTTGCATATGACTCATAGAAATAGTAGATAGACTAGCTAGAATCAAAATTGATAATAAAACTCTATGAGTACTTTCTAATACTAGTACTTTCTAATACTAGCTAATAAACACTAGCTAATCAAGATAGACTAGCTAATTGATTCTAGCATGGACGAAGTTTATTAAACGTATTTAAACGTAATTTATTAAACGTAGTTTTATTAGAAGTTTTATTAGAAAAGGTTGTATATAAGTTGATCCATGACGTCATTTTAGAGTGGTCTATCTACTATTTCTATGAGTCATATGCAAGACAATCATATGATAGAATCATAGAGTGTTTATTGAAGTTTTATTGAATATACTAGCGGTGGAGTACTATATCTAGAGATCTAGATGAGTAGATCTCTGACCTAGTAAGCAAATTTTATAAGAAGTAAGAATCCACTGCGCTTCTTTTCTATCATTTTAGAAAAGAACTTCTCAAACTTTTAAATTATATATTATTGAATTCTATATCTACTATTATATTATTGAAGTTCTTTTCTAAAACTTTCTACTATGTGGCTTTTACAAATATTTTAATATTTAAATATGAATTCTATAAAAACTGAATTTTCAAACTTAATATTTTGTGCAAAATATTTTGCACAATTGATTTTAAAAATAAAACTGTTTATTTTATTTTGAAAAATTTTAAATATTCTAGTCTAGTCTATCTACTATTTCTATGAGTCATATGCAAGACAATCATATGCAAGATTATTGAAAACTAGAAAGTTGCAAGTACTAGTATTAGAATTAGAAGTATTAGTATTAGAAGTACTCATAGAAATAGAAATAGAAATAGAAGTACTCATAGTACTGATTAAAACTATTAAAAATACTAGAATCTGTCTAAGTCTAAGTCTAAGAAAAGAACTTCAATAATATAATAGTAGATATAGAATTCAATAATATATAATTTAAAAGTTTGAGAAATTCTTTTCTAAAATGATAAAAAGGGAGTTAGGCACAACTAATGTTTATGAAAAGGTAAATATAGAGGATGAGAATTTAATTGAAAAGACTGAAGAAATACTTTTTAAAAATTTTAATATTAAAATAAATGACAATGATAAAAAGTTCCCTTTCCTATATTGGACTGTAAAATTTCATAAGAATCCCCCTAAACCACGGTTTATTGCTGGAGCAGCTAAATGTCCAACCCGCATTGCTGCTACTGACCTCTCTTTAATTTTAAAGGAAATTGTAAATAAACTTAAAACCTATTGTTCTGGTATTAAAAAATTTTCGAATTTTAATCCATATTGGAGTGTTAATAATTCACTGCAGGTGATAGATTCTTTAACAATGGTTTCAGCTAAAAGAATTGAGTCTTTCGATTTTGCGACAATGTATACTAATTTATCACTCAATTTAGTGTTAGATAATTTAAAAACTGTTATAAAGAAATCTTTCCTCTTATCTAGTAAAAGGTTCTTAAAAATAGACAGTTATAATAAAAAAGCCATATGGACAAACTGCTTTAATACTACAGTTAACTTGAGATGTTACAGCTTGGATATGATTTTTGAGTTATTGGAATTTGTTTTATACAATACTTATATAAGATTTGGGGGTGATTTGTACAAGCAAATTATGGGAATTCCCATGGGGGGGAATGCCAGCCCATTTATAGCTGACTTGTTTTTAAGTCAACTAGAATATAAATATATGATGGATAAGAATAATCCAATTAATTTAAAACATGCTTTGTCAAATAATAAAAGATATTTAGATGATATTTTGGTCTTAAATTGTAAGGATTTCATTGATATTTCTAAAAATATATATCCATCAGAGCTTATTCTTGAGCCTAGTCATGGCGCTGGTCATGAAGATCATTTCTTAGATTTAAATATTAATATTTGTGATAATAATAAATTAAGTTTTAAAATGTATAATAAAACGGATGATTTTGATTTTGAAGTGATTAGTTTCCCATTCCCTGAAAGTAATATACACTCAAATATCACATATTCAGCGTTTTTCTCACAGTTACTTCGTTATGCAAGGATTTGTAGTAATTATATTGATTTTAAAAATAGATGTAAAATCTTAAGCCAAAAATTGATATCAAGAGGTTTTTCTGCAAATAAATTAACTTGGCAATTTAAAAAATTTAGTTTTCATTATAACGAACTTTTAAATAAATATCAAAAGAATTATCTAGAAATACTTAAAGAAATTTTTTGACTAATTTCGGAGGTTCGAGAAATGTTGTCACAGCGCCATTTATTTTGAATTGTGTTTCTATTTGAGCGGAATTTTTAAAAAATTAGCCACATGGTAA